>NC_045501.1:1187500-1257513 GCF_009650955.1 Corvus moneduloides | reverse complement strand
CGGGCCTAGAGGGGTGTGCAGAGCCGGGCCTAAGAGGGGTGTGCAGAGCTTGGGCCTAAGAGGGGTGTGCAGAGCCGGGCCTAAGAGGGGGTTTGAAAGAGCTGGGCCTAAGAGGGGTGTGCAGAGCCGGGGCCTAAGAGGGGGTTGTGAAGAGCTGGGCCTAAGAGGGGTGTGCAGAGCCGGGCCTAAGAGGGGTGTTGAAGAGCCGGGCCTAAGAGTGGTGTGCAGGAGCCGGGCCTAAGAGGGGGTGTGAAGAGCCTGGGCCTAAGAGGGGTGTGCAGAGCCGGGCCTAAGAGGGGGTGTGCAGAGCCGGGGCCTAAGAGGGGTGTGCAGAGCCAGGCCTAAGAGGGGTGGTGCAGAGCCAGGCCTAAGAGGGGTGTGCAGAGCTGGGCCTAAGAGGGGTGTGCAGAGCCGGGCCTAAGAGGGGTGTGCAGAGCTGGCCTAAGAGGGGTGTGCAGAGCCGGGCCTAAGAGGGGTTTGAAGAGCTGGGCCTAAGAGGGGTGTGCAGAGCCAGGCCTTAGAGGGGTGTGCAGAGCCGGGCCTAAGAGGGGTGTGCAGAGCCGGGCCTAAGAGGGGTCTGCAGAGCTGGGCCTAAGAGGGGTGTGCAGAGCCGGGCCTAAGAGGGGTGTGCAGAGCCAGGCCTTAGAGGGGTGTGCAGAGCCGGGCCTAAGAGGGGTGTGCAGAGCTGGGCCTAAGAGGGGTTTGAAGAGCTGGGCCTTAGAGGGGTGTGCAGAGCCAGGCCTAAGAGGGGTGTGCAGAGCTGGGCCTAAGAGGGGTGTGCAGAGCCGGGCCTAAGAGGGGTGTGCAGAGCTGGGCCTAAGAGGGGTTTGAAGAGCTGGGCCTAAGAGGGGTGTGCAGAGCCGGGCCTAAGAGGGGTGTGCAGAGCTGGGCCTAAGAGGGGTGTGCAGAGCCAGGCCTAAGAGGGGTGTGCAGAGCCGGGCCTTAGAGGGGTGTGCAGAGCCGGGCCTAACAGGGGTGTGCAGAGCTGGGCCTAAGAGGGGTTTGAAGAGCTGGGCCTAAGAGGGGTGTGCAGAGCCGGGCCTAAGAGGGGTGTGCAGAGCCAGGCCTAAGAGGGGTGTGCAGAGCCGGGCCTAAGAGGGGTGTGCAGAGCCGGGCCTAAGAGGGGTGTGCAGAGCTGGGCCTAAGAGGGGTGTGCAGAGCCGGGCCTAAGAGGGGTTTGAAGAGCTGGGCCTAAGAGGGGTGTGCAGAGCCGGGCCTAAGAGGGGTGTGCAGAGCTGGGCCTAAGAGGGGTGTGCAGAGCCGGGCCTAAGAGGGGTTTGCAGAGCTGGGCCTAAGAGGGGTGTGCAGAGCCGGGCCTAAGAGGGGTGTGCAGAGCTGGGCCTAAGAGGGGTGTGCAGAGCCGGGCCTAAGAGGGGTGTGCAGAGCTGGGCCTAAGAGGGGTGTGCAGAGCAGGGCCTAAGAGGGGTGTGCAGAGCCAGGCCTAAGAGGGGTGTGCAGAGCTGGGCCTAAGAGGGGTGTGCAGAGCCGGGCCTAAGAGGGGTGTGCAGAGCTGGGCCTAAGAGGGGTGTGCAGAGCCGGGCCTAAGAGGGGTTTGAAGAGCTGGGCCTAAGAGGGGTGTGCAGAGCCAGGCCTTAGAGGGGTGTGCAGAGCCGGGCCTAAGAGGGGTGTGCAGAGCCGGGCCTAAGAGGGGTCTGCAGAGCTGGGCCTAAGAGGGGTGTGCAGAGCCGGGCCTAAGAGGGGTGTGCAGAGCCAGGCCTTAGAGGGGTGTGCAGAGCCGGGCCTAAGAGGGGTGTGCAGAGCTGGGCCTAAGAGGGGTTTGAAGAGCTGGGCCTTAGAGGGGTGTGCAGAGCCAGGCCTAAGAGGGGTGTGCAGAGCTGGGCCTTAGAGGGGTGTGCAGAGCTGGGCCTAAGAGGGGTTTGAAGAGCTGGGCCTAAGAGGGGTGTGCAGAGCCAGGCCTAAGAGGGGTTTGAAGAGCTGGGCCTTAGAGGGGTGTGCAGAGCTGGGCCTAAGAGGGGTCTGCAGAGCTGGGCCTAAGAGGGGTGTGCAGAGCCAGGCCTTAGAGGGGTGTGCAGAGCCGGGCCTAAGAGGGGTGTGCAGAGCCAGGCCTTAGAGGGGTGTGCAGAGCTGGGCCTAAGAGGGGTGTGCAGAGCCAGGCCTAAGAGGGGTGTGCAGAGCCGGGCCTTAGAGGGGTCTGCAGAGCCGGGCCTAAGAGGGGTGTGCAGAGCCGGGCCTAAGAGGGGTTTGAAGAGCTGGGCCTAAGAGGGGTGTGCAGAGCTGGGCCTAAGAGGGGTGTGCAGAGCCGGGCCTAAGAGGGGTGTGCAGAGCCAGGCCTAAGAGGGGTGTGCAGAGCCGGGCCTAAGAGGGGTGTGCAGAGCTGGGCCTAAGAGGGGTGTGCCGAGCCGGGCCTAAGAGGGGTGTGCAGAGCCGGGCCTTAGAGGGGTCTGCAGAGCCAGGCCTAAGAGGGGTGTGCAGAGCCGGGCCTTAGAGGGGT
The DNA here is from genome assembly GCF_009650955.1 of Corvus moneduloides. Lineage (NCBI taxonomy): Eukaryota > Metazoa > Chordata > Aves > Passeriformes > Corvidae > Corvus > Corvus moneduloides. The sequence goes on along the minus strand of NC_045501.1, from coordinate 1,255,061 downwards.
GTGCAGAGCCAGGCCTAAGAGGGGTGTGCAGAGCCGGGCCTTAGAGGGGTGTGCAGAGCCAGGCCTAAGAGGGGTGTGCAGAGCCAGGCCTAAGAGGGGTGTGCAGAGCCGGGCCTTAGAGGGGTGTGCCGAGCCGGGCCTAACAGGGGTGTGCAGAGCCGGGCCTGACAGGGGTCTGCAGAGCTGGGCCTTAGAGGGGTGTGCAGAGCCAGGCCTTAGAGGGGTGTGCAGAGCCGGGCCTTAGAGGGGTGTGCAGAGCCGGGCCTTAGAGGGGTCTGAAGAGCCAGGCCTAAGAGGGGTGTGCAGAGCCAGGCCTAACAGGGATCCGGATCAGGGCAGGAATCTCCAGGCCCTGCTCCTCTCTGTCTGTGGCAGGAATTGGTGCCCAGAGAGCGGCAGCTCCTTTCAGTTGATCCAAGCCCACACAAAAACCCATGGAATGACCTGGAACGGCACCAATCCCCCCTCTGATCCCAAGAAAAGCTCCAGCTCCGAACTCCCCACCGAAACCACGCAAAGAATCATGGAAGAACCTGGAATTGCACCTCCCATCCCAAGAAAAGCTCCAGCTCCAGGCTCCGTTTCCCAGCCCCTTCCCTTGGCCCCACCAGCGCCTTTCTCCTGCTGTTTATTCCCTTGGAAAATCCAATTCCCAGCTCCCAGCCCTGCTCCAGCTCCTTCCAGCCGGGAATCGCGGCCGCGGGAAGAGCTGGGGCGGAAGGAGGGATGGAGGGAAGGAGGAAGGTGTCACTTTTATTTACCTTCAGCGCCCTGCCTGCCGCGCCGGAGCGGAATATCGGGAGCGGGGAAAATTGGAAGTTAAGTGGTTCCCTGTCAGGTGGCGGCTGTCACCCGCCTGAGGAGCTGACGGTTCTGCCGGCAGAGAATTCCCGGCTCCGGAGTCCTGCCGGAGCTCTCCCTGTACCGGGATTTGTGCCACTTGTTCCCGGGTATCTCGTAGAGGTGGAATTGATGGGATGCAAACGCCGGTGTTGGAGGAGATCCCGTTTCTCACTCAGGAGTTGGGGATTTCTCCATCCCCACGTCCCCGATTTCAGGGAGCGCCGCTGAATTCCGGCGCCGGGGATGGATATCTGGGAGAGGGGGATGTGGGGGAAAATGGGAGATCTCCTTTTGCATCAAGGCAGAGCGGGAGTGAGGATCTGGCTGGGGCGGCAGGGACAAGGGCGGGAGACAAATCCCGCTTGGAAAGGAGGGAATGACGGATTTTGATGGATGCCGACAAGCGCTGAGCTCCACACCGAGCTTAAGACACAAATTCCCTCCCCTGCGGAGGAGAATTCCCTGGTAAAGATGAGCAAATCCTCCTCCTCCTCCTTCTTCCCCCTCCTCCTCCTCCTCCTCACTCCTTTCCCTGCCACCTCCTCAGCAAATCCTGGAATTTCGGTGGAGATCAGGGGGTGTCCAAGGCAGGGAAATGAATTTTCCCACTCGGCTGCTCCTGAACTCTGGATTTTCCAGCGCCGCCACCTCCACCTTTAAATCTCAGCATCCCCAGGAACAACCTGGCAGCGGGAAGCGTTTCCATGGCGACGGGATGCAGGTCACAACCCCTGGAAATGGAATCGCAGCTTGGATTTGTCCAGGAGTGGGAGCGCAGGGATGCGGGGACGGCCAAGCTGTCACCCTGGGCTGGCACCGCCTGGCATTCCTGCCGCTCCCGGTGCCACTGGGGCATGGATAGGGCGGCTCCTGCCGGGATCCGGCCTGGGAAGGGCAACCCCTTGGAATCCTTGGCTGAGGGAATTCTGTGAGATCATTCCCGGTTTCCAGGGTGTGACCAGGAGTTCCTAACCCCTGGCTTGTGCTTCCCTTGCCCCGCAGCAGATTCCGGCCGATCTCCGGCCTTTCCCCTTCGCTGTCCCGGGTTTTTCCAAGCGCTCCGGAGGGAATTTGGTGTGGGAATTTCACTCGAGAGCTCTCGGAGAGCACAAATCGATGGGATCAGGAGCAGAAATCTCCGTCCCTGCCATCTCTATTTTCCCTTCCTTCATTCCCCACCCCGGGCACAGACAGAGCCTGGAAACTCTGCCAGGAATCCGCTGCATCCCAGGAAATCCCATCCCCTGCAATCCCAGGATTTGGGCAGCGAGGAGCTGCCAGCGCGGCCTGTGGAACGTTCTGGGCACACCTGGAGACGGGAATCCACATTTGGGATAAATTTAACCCCCTAAGAGGGGAGTGAAACCCATGGGAGGAGCGGAGTTCTCCATCCCTGCCTCGCCAAATCCTTGGGGAAGCGAGGAGGGAGGGATGGGCTGGGTTAGGCGAGGCTTTTCCCCCTTTGATCCGCGCTCTGCTGAGCGGAACACAAAGCCCGGGCGGCTCCGAGCGGAGGCAGCGAGCGAGACGGACAGAGTGACACGGGCAGAATGAGCTGTCACCTCCCATTTGTCACCGCGCGGGGACACGAATCGCGCCTTGGAGCCGCTTCCCGATGGAGCCCCGCGGCTTCCAAACCCCTGGAATGTTGGAGTTCCTTCCAGGCTGGCGGATCCCGGGTTTATCAATCCTGGAGGCGCGGGAAATTCGCCCCCTCGGAGCTGATTTTCCCTTCTCCTCCCCTCCCTGCTCCTGCTGCTCGCCACGGTTTGTACCTGGAAAGGTCAGGGAATGGATCCCGAAGGATCCGGCGGGATCTGGGGAGCCTGGGGAGGGATTGGCAGAGGGGTTGTCCCCAAACAGGGCTGGCTCCAAGGGACAGCAGTTCCTGGCCCCAAATTTGTCCCCATCCAAAGCGTCCTAAGCAGCCGGTTCAGCCCCATTCCCTACCAGGGAATTTGGAAGCTTCCCGGGATTTCCTGGGAAGTCTGGAAGCTGCCCAGGATCCAGGGAATCCTGCCGTGGCAGCTCCCAGGGCACCAATTCCTGTCCCCAATTTGTCCCCATCCTGATCCCAAAGCCCCCAAAACCGCCCGGTTCAGCCCCACTCCGTGTGTTCAGCAGGATCCAGGGAGCTCAGCCGTGCTGGGAATCGGGATGGATTGGGATTGGGATTGGGATTGGGATTGGGATTGGGATTGGGATGGACTGGGAGAAGCTGGAGGGGTTGGGGTCAGAGGCGGATCCTGACTCCGGGATTCTGTGGGATGGGAGATGTCGGGAGCCAGGGCTCTTCCCACAGCTCCGTGTCCCACCTGTTTGATCCAAACAGCATTCCCGGCCCATTCCATGCCCATTCCCAGCCCATTCCCGGCCCATTCCCGGCCCATTCCCAGCCCATTCCATGCCCATTCCATGCCCATTCCCGGCCCATTCCCATCCCATTCCCAGCCCATTCCCAGCCCATTCCATGACCATTCCCGGCCCATTCCATGCCCATTCCATGCCCATTCCCAGCCCATTCCCAGCCCATTCCCAGCCCATGCCCAGCCCATTCCCGGCCCATTCCCAGCCCATGCCCAGCCCATTCCATGCCCATTCCATGCCCATTCCATGCCCATTCCATGCCCATTCCCGGCCCATTCCCATCCCATTCCCAGCCCATTCCCAGCCCATTCCCAACCCATTCCATGCCCATTCCATGCCCATTCCCGGCCCATTCCCATCCCATTCCCAGCCCATTCCCGGCCCATTCCCAACCCATTCCCAGCCCATGCCCAGCCCATTCCTGGCCCATTCCATGCCCATTCCATGCCCATTCCATGCCCATTCCATGCCCATTCCCGGCCCATTCCCAGCCCATTCCATGCCCATTCCATGACCATTCCCGGCCCATTCCCAGCCCATTCCATGCCCATTCCATGCCCATTCCATGCCCATTCCCTCAAAAATCTCTTCCTTGGCTTTTCAAACTCGGGCGGGGACGCTTTTTTTCCCGGGATTCGGGAAATCCTGACATCCTGACATCCTGAATGCTGAAATCGCGGTGCCAGGGGCGTGGGGATATCAGCGATCCCGGTTGCAGATGACACCGAGGGACGGGATTGATCCCTGGGCTGGGTGAAAAACGTGGATAAAAACGCCGGGAAAAGCGGAATTTCATCAACGCCTCCCTCATCCCGCTTCCAGCCGGGATTAAATTAAGTTTTTAACCCTCCAGGCTCTCCTGTCGGGTGTTGTTAAGGAATTAATGGGAAGGCTGGGATGCAGATGGGCCGCCTGTCAATTCCAGGGCGGGATTTTCCTGATCCTCGCCGACGTTTCCAGCATTTTTCATTAAATGCTCGTGTTCCAATTTGTCACCGGCGCCGGGCAGGGGGAGGAAAACTCCCGGTGAACTCAGCTCGGGGATTGGGATTGAATCCAGCAGGAGAAATCCTAAAGGACAGCCCTGCTGAGGTGGGGAGGGGGATTTTGGGATGCTCCGGAGCTCGTTGGGATCAGCATTAAAAGGGATTTAGCAACAGGAATGGGAGCAGCCTCCAGATCTGTCGGGATTCCAGAGAGTGATCACAAAAATAAAATGATGTTTTCAAGCAGAAATAAAGAAAAATATCAAGGAAAAGGGTTTAATTCCCATTTTCTGGCTTTAATTTTGGGGGAAATCGAGGTTTTCAAGGGGTGTTCAAGGCTGAGGGGGAAGAATCTTCGGAATCGGCCCTAAGCCAACCCAAATGTCAAGGTTTGGAGGAGGGAATTGCCAGTTCCTGTGGAAAAGTGGGATCAGGGAGTGCGGGAAGAGCCCTGGCGGTTCATCTGGAGGGTCTGGGTCTGCGACATCCAGAGCTCCCTTAAAAAGGCACCTGGAGACAGGAAAGAGCCAAAATCGGGATTTCTGCGAGCACAGGAAGAGCCTCGGGCGGAGGCTCTGCCTCGTGCTGGTCCCAGGAAAAGCTGGGGGAGCAGAGCCCGGCAGAGGAGCATTCCCAGAGGAGGAAAATCCTTGGAAAAGCAGGAAAACAGGCCCAGGAAGAGATGCCCGGGCCCTTTCCCACCGCTCTTCCAAGCCTTGGGGCTTGGTGGGGGAGCAGCCGCTCCCAGCCTCAGCAGAAGGTGAAGTTCAACTTCCCAGGACTCATCCAGAGGGAATTTTCCTTCGCATTCCCAAGTTTCTTCTAATTTTACATCCCGGAAAGGTAAAACTGAGCCACGCTGGAATAAAGTCGGGGTTTAGACCAGGAATTGGGGTTTTTTTGACCCGTGTCGAGGTGTTTTTAAAGAGTTTTAAAGGGAACTGGTTTAATCCGGAAGCACCGGGATCGGGGTGAGTTTTTCCATGGATTCCCACAGGCAGGGATGAGGCTGAGCAGCGCTGAGAGGAACCAATGGGATCAACGGAAAACTCCGAGGAAAACCGAGGTGAAAATTCCCGAAGAGATGAAGAGGGCTGGCTCCAGGCACGGTGGGAGCTCCTCCCTTCCCAAGGGATGGATCCAAAGGCAGGAAAACTCATCCCGATGGTTCAGAAGGACTTGGGAATGACCCGTGGGAAACCGTGAGGGCTTTGTGTGCCCAAAATTCCCACTCATGGCTGTTTATCCCCATCAGCTCTTCCCTGGGAGGGGCCGGGATGGAATTCCCGGGGAATCTGTGGCTGCCCCTGGATCCCTGGGATGTCCCAGGCCAGGCTGGAGCAGCCTGGGATAGCTGGATAATCCCTGGATGGGATTTAAGCTCCTTCCCACCCAAACCATTCCATGGCTCTGGAATTCCTCGATTCCTGGCACTGGGAGTGGGAAAAGCCAAAGTGAACCTTCCCGGTGGGAACATTCCCAGGCTGGAGAAAACCCTGTGGGGCAGGGTGAGGTCATGAGGAGCTCGGTAGGGAGCCAGGAGCCGCAGCCTGGGGCTGTCCCCGCCGGAATTATGGCCCTGGAGCAGGGAGCGGGCAGGAATTCCAGCAGCGATTATTGGGAATTGTCATCACTCCGGCCAGAATGGGCTCCAGATGTTGGCTGGGAAATTGGGAAGGTGAAGGGTGGAGATTTTGGGGTGGAGGAGCCGTTTCTGGTGATTTATTGGGGTTTAAAATCTGCAGGATTTGGGAATGGGGGGTGGGGAATTTATTTTATTTTATTTTATTTTATTTTTGTTTTGTTTTATTTTATTTTATTTAATTTTATTTTATTTATTTTATTTTATTTTATTTTATTTTATTTTATTCTATTCTATTTTATTTTGTTGTATTGTATTGTATTTTTAATTTTATTTTTTATTTTATTTTGTTCATTAAATTAAATTTTATTTATTTATTTATTCTTAAATCCAGTTTATTGTATTGTATTTTTAATTTTATTTTTTATTTTATTTTGTTAAATAAATAAAATTAAATTAAATTTATTTACTTATTCTTAAATTTATTTTATTTTATTTTATTTTGGTTTTATTTTGGTTTATTTTATTTCAATTTTATTTTATTTTATTTTTGTTTTATTTTGGTTTATTTTATTTCAATTTTATTTTATTTTATTTCATTTCATTTCATTTCATTTCATTTCATTTCATTTTTATTTCATTTTTATTTTATTTTATTTTTATTTTCCCGGGAAAGCGTGGGGATGAAAGGGACAGGCGATTGCAGCTCCATCGTTCCCTCCTCCAGCCCTTCTCCCGCTGCCTCTCTGCTCAGCAGGTGCTGCGCTCTCCCCGTGCCAGATGTGCCCTCCAGTCCAGATGTTGCCAAATCAGCCTCAATCCAGAGGCGAATCCAGGGAATTTTCAGGTCAAACAACACCACCCTGGAAGGTGAAATCTTTATTACAACAGAACTTCTGCTCTGTCCCTTCTGGCAGGAAAAATCCCTGCCAGGAGAAGTTTCCACCGTGGATTTTTGGGAAGGCAGAGCTGGGATTTTGCTGATCCTTGGGGGTCTGTTCCAGCTCAGGATATTCCGCGTTTCCGTGACAATTTCTTTGCCGTGATAAAACCCGAGCCTGCTTCCACTTTCTGGGCCTGAGTCATCAAAATTCAGCTCGCACGCATCAAAAGCACTTCAAAAACCGCAATTTTGGAGCTGCACCACGGATGAAGTCAGCCGGGAGCCCAAAACTGGGGATTTGGGATGCTCAGGATTCCACCCCATCCCTCAGAACGCAGGCCCAGCTTGTGGAAAAGCGGGATCCTGGCTGCAGCAGCCGCAGGTGAGAACATGTGCGGGATGCACACGAGTCCCCCTGCATTCCATAAATTCCCAAATTCCCGGCCAGGGGAGCAGCTGCCTGGCCCTGGTGGAGCTGGCTGAGCCCAGCAGATGAAAAGACATCCCTGGAGCCCAGCGAATTCCACCAGAGCAGGAGCAGCTGCTCGGAAGCTTCTGAAAGCAAAATTAAAAAAAAAAAGGAAAAAAAATCCTCATGAATAAATATTAGGAAAGGGAGAGAGAAAAAAAAAAAATTAAAAAAATTAAAAAAAGAAGAGGCTTCCCGAGAACAAAAGAGGAGGAAGTTCGGGAGAAATGCCGAGAGCTTTCATCTTGGGGGGGGGAAATGTAATTAACGCAACATCTCCCGCAGCAAGGGCGGGGTGGAGCCGGGATCAGAGATAAGGGCTCCTTTGGAGAGCAGGGAAAGCCAGAAAGATCCCGCCGCCTGTCAGCCAGGGACGGCTCGGGAGCGCGGAGCCCGCCAAGTTCCGGCCTCGGCTTCCCGGGAATGCTCGGCCGGCTTTGATCTGCGGGGGAGCTGCCGGGGAGAGGGGCAGCTTCGGGAATGCTTGGAATCCCCGGCGGGAAAGGGGAACGGTCTGAGCGGGAAGGAGCCGGGTTTGAGGGCAAAGAGACCGAGTTTGAGGGGAAAAGGGGCCATTTTTGAGGGGGAAAGGGGCCGTTCTTGAGGGGGAAAGGGCGCGGTTTTGAGGGGAAACGGGCGAGGTTTTGAGGAGAAAATAGGATTTTTGAGGGGAAAGTGCCCATGTTTGAGGGAAAAATGCCCATGTTTGAGGGAAAAGTGCCCATGTTTGAGGGGGAAAGAGCCATTTTTTGAGGGAAAAGTGCCCATGTTTGAGGGGAAAATGCCCATATTTGAGGGGGAAAGAGCCATTTTTTGAGGGAAAAGTGCCCATGTTTGAGGGGGAAAGAGCCATTTTTTGAGGGGAAAGTGCCCATTTTTGAGGGAAAAGTGCCCATGTTTTAGGGAAAAGTACCCATGTTTGAGGGGGAAAGAGCCATTTTTGAGGGGAAAGTGCCCATGTTTGAGGGAAAAGTGCCCATGTTTGAGGGAAAAGTACCCATGTTTGAGGGGGAAAGAGCCATTTTTGAGGGGAAAGAGACCATTTTTGAGGGGAAAGTGCCCATTTTCTAGGGGAAAAGTGCCATTTTTTGAGGGGAAAAGGGGCCATTTTTGCGGGAAAGAGAGCCCGAGCTTGAGGGGGAAAAGGGTCATTTTTTGAGGGGAAAAGGGTGCGGTTTTGAGGGGAAAAGATGATTTTTGAGGGGAAAGTGTCCATTTTTGAGGGAAAAATGCCCATGTTTGAGGGGGGAAAAGCCATTTTTTGAGGGAAAAGTGCCCATTTTTGAGGGAAAAACACCCATGTTTGAGGGGGAAAGAGACAGTTTTTGAGGGAAAAGTGCCCATGTTTGAGGGAAAAGTGCCCATGTTTGAGGGAAAAGTGCCCATTTTTGAGGGAAAAGTGCCCATTTTCGAGGGAAAAAGAGCCATTTTTTGAGGGGAAAAGGGCGCGGTTTTGAGGGGGAAAGAGCCATTTTTGAGGGAAAAGAGTGATTTTTGAGGGGAAAAGTGCCATTTTTGAGGGGAAAGTGCCCATTTTTGAGGGAAGGAGAGCCCGAGCTTGAGGGAAAAAGAGCCATTTTTTGAGGGGAAAAGAGCCATTTTTTGAGGGGAAAAGTGCCCATTTTTGAGGGAAAAGTGCCCATTTTTTGAGGGGAAAGAGCCCATTTTTGAGGGAAGGAGAGCCCGAGCTTGAGGGAAAAAGAGCCATTTTTTGAGGGGAAAAGAGCCATTTTTTGAGGGGAAAAGTGCCCATTTTTGAGGGAAAAGTGCCCATTTTTTGAGGGGAAAGAGCCCATTTTTGAGGGAAAAGTACCCATTTTGGGGGGAAAAGAGCCATTTTTGAGGGGAAAAGGCCCGTTTCTGAGGGGTCCCTGGTGGGGATGCGGGATCCGATCCCTCCGTGCTCCATGAATCCTGCTGGGCTCCGGCTTCCCCCTTCCCAGGAGATTTAAAGCCCAGGCACAAGCAGGACCTCGAGGATTTAAACCAGGCCTAAGAGGCACAGCCAGCCTTAGGAAAGGCCTGGAACAGGCCCAGTAGAAGCCACAATTTACCCTCAGTTAAAAGCTGAGGGAGATTTTCCCCAATTATTTCCCCATCCATGCTAATTCCTACATTCCCACCGGTGCCACCTCCCTGTCCTGCTCGTGTCGCCAGCCAAGGAACGGGACCAGATGAGGACACCAAGGAGAATCCGATCCCATTTCCCTGCAGAGCCAGGAGGGGATGGAAAACCTTCCACGGGCAGATGTTTCTCCTCTCACACCCTCCCTGTCCACACATTCCCTGGAGTCTCCCGGCTCTGGATCTGCTTCCAAACAAATCCCTTTTCCTGCCCCTCCCCGCAGCTCAAATGGCTCCCAGGAGCTGAGCTGGCACTGCCCCATTCCCACAGGAATTGTTCCCGTGGCTCTGAGGGCTGGCCCAGCTTCCTCCTTTCCCTCTGCATCCATAGGAACCGCTCCTGGATGGCGACCTGGGCAATGTTTCCCTCCACCAGCCCTCAGAGCCATCAGTTTATTCCAGATTAACACAAAAACTCTGGGATCAGCACAGATGGCTCCCAGCTGGAGAGGGAACCAGCACCAAGCGCTGCTGGCTGCGCCTCCAATCCAGCCCAGGAGAATTCCCTCCTCCTGTTCCTGCTGGGAGAAGGGATGCAGCTCTTCCCTTCCCAGAAGCAGGAACAGGGAGCCTGGATTGGTGCAGAAACGGGAGCAGAATGAAGCAAGCACAGAAGTCTCCCTTCCTTTTTCTTTCCCTTTCCTTTTTCCTTTTTTTCCCTTTTTTTTTCTTTCTTTTTTTCCTTTTCCTTTTCCTTTTCCTTTTCCTTTTCCTTTTTCTTTTTCTTTTTCTTTTTCCCCTTCCCTTCCCTTCCCTTCCCTTCCCTTCCCTTCCCTTCCCTTCCCTTCCCTTCCCTTCCCTTCCCTTCCCTTCCCTTCCCTTCCCCCTTTTCTTTTTCCCCTTTCCCCTTTCCCCCTTTCCCCCATTCCCCCTCTCCCCCCCTCCCCCTTTCCCCCTTTCCCCCTTTCCCCTTTCCCCCTTTCCCCCTTTCCCCCTTTCCCCCTTTCCCCCTTTCCCCTTTTCCCCTTTTCCCCTTTCCCCCTTTTCCCCTTTCACCTTCCCTTTTCCCCTTTTCCCCTTTCCCTTTCCCCTTTCCCCCTTTCCCCCTTTCCCCCATTCCCCTTTCCCCCTTTCCCCCTTTCCCCTTGTCCCTTTCCCCCTTTTCCCCTTTTCCCTTTTCCCCTTTCCCCCTTTCCCCCTTTCCCCCTTTCCCCTTTTCCCCCTTTCCCCTTTTCCCCTTTTCCGCTTTCCCCTTTCCCTTTTCCCCTTTTCCCCTTTTCCCCTTTTCCCCTTTTCCCTTTTCCCCCTTTCCCCTTTCTCCTTTCCCTTTTCCCCTTTTCCCCTTTTCCCCTTTTCCCTTTTCCTCTTTTCCCTTCCCCCTTTCCCCTTTCCCCTTTCCCCTTTTCCCTTTCCCCCTTTTCCCTTTCCCTTGCCCCTTTTCGCCCTTTCCCCTTTTCCCTTTCCCCCTTTCCCCTTTTCCCCTTTCCCCTTTCCCCTTTTCCCTTTCCCCTTTCCTCTTTTCCCCTTTTCCCTTCCCCCTTTCCCCTTTTCCCCTTTTCCCTTTCCCCTTTTCCCTTTCCCCTTTTTCCCTTTCCCCTTTTCCCTTTCCCCTTTCCCATTTTCCCCCCAAACTGAGCAGGTTCAATCCATCCCACACAGAAATCCATGGATATTCTGAAGGAAGTTTTGCCACAAATCCCTCCCGGAACAGTGACAGCCTCAATTCATCCTCTCTCCATGAAATTCCTCCCATTCCTCATTCCCATCTCTGTCTCCTTTCTCTCTTTCCCTTGATTTTTCCCATCAGGGATGCAGTCCTGGCTCCTGGTCAAACCCAGTCTGATCCAGGATTCCATGTTTACAAAAAACCAACAATTAACAAATCCCAAAACTCCGGTATCTCCCAGCAGACAAGGATCCAGATTTCCTGCCTGTGGAATTCCCCGGCTTTATCTCCCCCGTGCTCTCCTGGTGCATCTGGACTCACTCTCTTATCTCTTAGATAGGAGGAAATCTCTGATTTACAGATTCTGCAGGAGCCAGAAACCCATCAAAGGTTGGGAATGGGGTTGGGAATGCTGAGAGATCCAAGGGGAGAGCCGGGATCAGGGTGGGGCGTCGGTGTAGGGAAAGATTTGGGGGAGAACAGGTTGTTCCTGCTCTGGCTGAGAGCAGATCCTTCGGAGTTTCATCCAGCAGGCTGAGGTTTTTCCGGAATCTGCAACTCCTCAGCAGGACTGGGATGGTTCTGCTCCTTTGGATTTGGTTTTCCTGGAATTCTTGATGTGATTGAGGTGAAGCAGAGCAGGGCCAGGACCTGGGAAGGGCTGGATGCTCCACTAGGGAGCACCTGTGGGCTGGGATATCGGGGGCGCGCTGGATGTCCGGAGGGGCTTTTCCAATGGCAGCTCCTGGCCTTTGGAATGGTTTCCACTGGAACTATAATTAGGGGAAGGGCGGCTCTTTGTTTATTTAGGCTGAGAGCTCCGAGATAAATGACAGCTCCGAAGATGCTTTTCAGCACTTCATAAATCACCTGCCAGCTGGGCAGCTTCACCTCGGAAACGTCTCCTGGTTTTTTTTTTTCCTCCCTCCCAGCTTTGCAAAGATGGCCCATCCAAAATAGAAAGGAAAGAAATATTCCAGGGGAATGACTCTGCTGAGGAATATTGGGCATTTTTGGGAGGGGGATGACTTCATCCTTGGAAAGCTCGAGGTGGTGGAGATCCTTGGATGCTGCCTCGTTGCAGTTCTTGGATTCGGAGCCGTTGGAAGGCTGGGAATTTCCAGGGATGCCCCTCAGCCTGACTGACACCTCCTCAGGCGTTTTCTGCCTTCATTTCGTGCCTCTTTCCGCTGCCTCACTCAGCGCTCCCAGGGATTTCCTGGAGTCCCTTTTCCTTGGCCGAGCCTCTCAGATTCCCGCGCAGCTCCCGGGAACGTTCGTGCCCCTTTCCCTGCAGTGAGCCGAGATTCCTGCCGGGAGCTTGTTGACAGCCTGGAAGTCCCTGTGGGCCAAATTTGAACTCCAAGAGGCTCGGGAAGGCTCTGGATCCTTCTCCAGGTCCTCTTGCCAGGCCTGGAATTGAGTTTTGGCTCCAGGGATTTTGTCTCTGGATGAGGGAGATGGGGCAAAATGTTGCTGAGGCCTTTGGATTCTCAGGGAATAGGACGGGAATGGAATGGAATGGAATGGGTTAAACTGGAAGGGACCTCAAAGCTCATCCAGCCCTGTCCATTATTATCCAGACACTTCCCGCTATCCCAGGTGGCTCCATCCTGGCCTTGGACAATCCCAGGGATCCAGGGGCAGCCCCAGCTTCTCCGGGAATCCCATCCCAGGGAAGATTTCCTTCCCAACATCCCATCTAAATTCCCGCTCGTGCAGATTGAACCCGTCACTTCTTGTCCCGTAACTCCGGTTCCTGAGGAAGAAAACACTGACAAAATCCGTGCTGCTGGAATTTTGGGATCCCAGGTTATGGATTTCCTCCCCATCTCCAAACACTCCCTGGGGCAGAACATCAGGGAATGGTGGGAAAGGACTTGGATTGGGCTGGTGGGCCCTGGGATGGAGGCAGGGAAAGGGAATGAGTGAAAGATCCTGCTCAGACAGGCTCTGGATCCTAAATAGGCCAAAGCAGGCTCTGGGTCCTACCCAGGATAAAACAAGCTCTGGATTTGTTCCTGGGTGGATAAACCTGCTGTGAATATGGGGCAAAATGTGGGGGGTTTGGGGCATCTGAATTTCCCCATGGATGGAGCAGCTCTGGAGCAGCAGGAAGGCGGCAGAGACAAAAGGAAGGAGCAGAACGGGGAGGAAACGGGATAAAGAGGAGACAAAGGCCTGAAAAAAGTGCAGCTTTTAGATCCTCAGGGGCTGGGAAATTGGGAATCTCAGGTGTGGGTCCCAACATTGCCGAGAAAACTGCCCTGAAATCGGCCCAGATCTCGTGTAAAACACGGAGGGGAAAATTCCTGTTCAAAGCAGGAGCAGCAGGGGCGAAATGTTCAACAAAAGGGCCTGGAACACCTCCAAGGCCCCACCTGGGAGCTTTTTCCCGACATTTTTCCAACTCCAGCCCCGCTTTAATCCCGGCTCCAGTTCCCAATTCCGTGGGCTGGTGTCCAAAGGATCGCACGGAGCTGAGCAGGACCTTGATGTGGCTTTTAAAAAAGCCCAGGCCCCCGAACTGCTGAGGCTCAGGGATTTTTTTGGCTCCTCAGCAGATGTTCAAGGGGTTCTGGGGCTTGGCAGACGTCTGCAGGCGTGGAAAACGCTCCTGCATGGAAAATGCTCCTGCGTGGAAAATGTTCCTGCATGGAAAATGCTCCTGCGTGGAAAATGTTCCTGCATGGAAAATGTTCCTGCATGGAAAATGCTCCTGCGTGGAAAACGCTCCTGCGTGGAAAATGTTCCTGCATGGAAAACGCTCCTACATGGAAAATGTTCCTGCATGGAAAATGTTCCTGCATGGAAAACGCTCCTGCATGGAAAATGCTCCTGCGTGGAAAATGCTCCTGCGTGGAAAATGTTCCTGCATGGAAAACGCTCCTGCTGAGGGGCTGAGCAGCGCTTTGGGAAAAAAAAGCTCCGCTTTGGGAAAAAAACGCCTTCAAATCATGTGAGAAAGCAATTTGTGGAACAGGGCTGAAAATCAGGCTGCCAGGCCAGGCAGATGGGGATTGGGAATGCAGGAATTCTCTAGGAATGGAGAAGTGTAGGAATTGAGAAGCAGAGAAATGGAGAAATGAAGAAATGGAGAAACGGAGAAATGGAGAAATGGAGAAATGGAGAAACGGAGAAATGGAGAAACGGAGAAACGGAGAAATGGAGAAATGGAGAAATGGAGAAACGGAGAAATGGAGAAATGGAGAAATGGAGAAATGGAGAAACGGAGAAACGGAGAAACGGAGAAATGGAGAAATGGAGAAATGGAGAAATGGAGAAATGGAGAAACAGAGAAATGGAGAAACGGAGAAACGGAGAAATGGAGAAATGGAGAAACGGAGAAATGGAGAAATGGAGAAATGGAGAAATGGAGAAATGGAGAAACAGAGAAACGGAGAAATGGAGAAACGGAGAAATGGAGAAATGGAGAAATGGAGAAACGGAGAAACGGAGAAACGGAGAAACGGAGAAATGGAGAAATGGAGAAATGGAGAAACAGAGAAACGGAGAAACGGAGAAATGGAGAAACGGAGAAACGGAGAAATGGAGAAATGGAGAAACGGAGAAATGGAGAAATGGAGAAATGGAGAAATGGAGAAATGGAGAAACAGAGAAATGGAGAAATGGAGAAACGGAGAAATGGAGAAATGGAGAAATACATTTGATGTTCAAGATTCCCACGGGGAATCAGAAACTCCATGCTGGACCTCGGAACCACCCCAGACCCCCAACATCAGGAATAATTCACCACTCTCTGCATCCTGATCCTTCCAGGGTGGGTTAAGCGGAAGCCACCTCACCTCTGCTTAGCCCAAAGAATTCTTCCCGTGGTTTTTAACTTCGGGAAGAGGAGGGAAAGAGGGGAATGTGTTTTTCCAAGCTTTGAGGCGTTTCCTCCTGGGCTGGGCACAGCACGAGTGGTGACAGATTATCTGGAGGTGCTGCTGCCGTTTATCTGCCTCGTGTCTGCGGAATCGGGTGTCCAAAAACCAAACCCTCAGCGTTGTCAGCGAGCTGCGGTGTTGGGGTGGCCAGGGAGAGGTTCACAGGAGCTCACCCAAGCCCTGAAGTTGTTTAGCGGGAGATGCTGTTCCCACAAAAAGCTTTGGGAAACCATGAGAACTCTGGGGGAAAAAAAAAAAATCTCCTTTTCCACCCAAACCATCAGAAATATGAGAAAAAAATAAATCCCCTTTTCCACCCAAACTTTTAGAGGCTCTCATTCAACCCCTAAAGCTGTTTCTGGGAGATGCTGCTCCTGCAAAAACCTTTGGTGGTAGAAGGGAAAACACCAGAATTCAGGGGGGAAAAAAATCTCCTTTTCCACCCAAAACTGCACCAGGAAACGATCAAAAAATGTTTAAAACCTTAGAGCAACTTTTAGAACA
Organism: Corvus moneduloides; assembly: GCF_009650955.1. Lineage (NCBI taxonomy): Eukaryota > Metazoa > Chordata > Aves > Passeriformes > Corvidae > Corvus > Corvus moneduloides. The sequence goes on along the minus strand of NC_045501.1, from coordinate 1,239,807 downwards.
CAAACTTAGGCAGAGCGGTGCATCCAACCAGGGAGCAAAATGTACGCTGCCACAGGTGAGGTCTCTGAGCTGGCGTTTTATGGATTTTTTTATAATAAGTCGAGGCAAAAATGCACTTTTGAGGATCAGCTGAGCCCTCCTGAGCCAAAGTTCAGCTCAGCTGTGCTCTAACAGGAGCCTGAGTGGCTGGACTGGATAAAAACCTCATTTAAAGCTTCTAAAGTTAGCAGAGATGAGTCCCCCAGGTGAAATCTGCCGCTCCATTTGCTCTGGCTGCTTGTTCTTAGGTAAAAGGCTCCCAGTCATCCCGGGGACAGGCAGCGTTTTAAATCCTCACCCGAAGTCCTGCTGCTTTTCCCTCTTTAATTGTGCTTGGCAAGAGGCTGCCACTAAAAATAGAGCAGCAGGTGGATGAAACAGCCCCGGGGCTGAACGAGCTCCTTTCAGTCTTTCCAATCGTGTTGTTTACTGGGAGAAACGAGCTCAGGGTATTGATGCCTTTTCCTCGTCTTAAAATCAAGAGTCATACACGGTTAGAAGGGGAAAAGGGATTTTACCTTGGGATTTATTTTTAAGGATCCTTAGGTGCACACGTCCAGGTCATGTGCATCGAGATGCACCCGCCGAGTCTTTCCCTGTGTCTGTCCCTCCCCCCCACATTGGGTAGAACATTCTAGATGTTACTAATTAGCAGATCTATCAAAGATTCCCTAATGAGAGGCTCAGGTGAGCCCCCCTCCCCAAGGAACCTTCCCCTGGATGGTTCTATCTCGGTTTACAGAATGTGTTCTGGAGAGCACCGTGGGCTCTGGGGCACACTGATCCCCGGCTACGGAGCTTCTCAAATGCTGAGTCTCTGAGCTTGACAAACAAGGCCAAGAATGGGGGCAAAAAGCGCTGGGAATACAGAAGCTGTAAAAAAGGTAGAACAGGGGTATAAAAGAAAAGGCAAAACTCTTCATGGCATCAGTATAAATAGGAAGGAGATTTAACCTCCACAAAACTCCTGGGTTTAGGTGTTGGGTTTCGCTGCCCTCTGCCCGGAGCCGCGCGAGGACCCCGCGCTCTGCTGCTCCTGTGGTTCCCGGGTTTTCCCTGCAGAAATCCCGCAATTCCCGGCGCTCCCAGCCCCACACGTGACAGTGACAGTGGCTTTTCCTGCAGAATTCCCCACAGCCGGGTCCACCGGCCCTTCCTCACAGCAGGAATTCTCCCCCCATCCCTCCTTTCTCCTTCGCCGCTCCAAATCCTGCCCTGCCTCTTCACCAACTGCTCCAACCTTTGGGCAGTGACCCAGCAGCTGCTCAAACCTATAAAATCCATCTTTGTAAACGAGATGAGGCTGCATTTTTGGGGTGGAAATGCCCCTTTTTGTCACTCTCCTGACACAGCTGCTTTTTTCTCGACGTAAACAAACAGGCCGGGCCTGCTCTGGGGATTTGCCATTTTTCTCCCTGGGAAATGCCACAAAGTGACAAAATAATGAGTTACTCGGAGCTTTCAGAGCTCCTCCAGCAGCCAAGAGCACTTGTGAGGAAAGGGGAAATCAATAGGATGAGAGAAGCAACGTGGGATTGAAAATAAAACATTTTAAGGGCACCTGGCCCAGGCCTCTGGGGCCTTGTCCTTTCCGTGGGATCTGTTTTGACCGAGGGGAATGAGAATTTCCTGGATAAAAATGCTGTCAGAGAGGGAAAAGACAGCAGAGGGCTGAGTCCTAAAGGTCTTTGTGGATGCTTTTTATTGCTGGGAAAATATCCCAGCCTCTCCAGAATATTCCGTGTGCTGCTTTGGGAGAATTGCCCCTTGTCCGTCACCTTGTCCTGGTGCTGCTGTGCCTATCCCAGAGCAGTGAACTCCAAATAATTTCAAATAAATGTGTCTGAGGCCAGCCTGGCTGCAAATGCAGCAAAATCCTGGGAAATATCCTGCAGAACAACCCTTAAATGGAGCTTTTCCAGCACCATCCCTGTAAGATCTTACGACAGAGCCCAGAAGAGAGCAAAGAACAGCATTTGCAGCATCATAAAACTGGAACTGCATCAAATCCTTGTTTCTCCTGCTCTGAGACTCCCGCCAGGAGAGGCAGCAGCAGCTGCTGGGCTGGAAGGTGCAAGAAACCTCTGCAAATCCAATTATCGGGTCATTTACCCCACCAAGAAACTCCTTCCCTGACCCCCATTAGTTAAAGGTGAGTTTAAAGCCTTCAGCCTGAGGGTTTATAAACTTCCCAAACCTCCGGGTGTGGATGTTTCTTTTGCCTCTCCCTCCTTCTCTGGGTTATCAGATGTGATGGCGATTTTTTATTTGGTTTCTTCTCCTAACAGCAATCGCTTTAAAATTCCATATTAAAAGTTGAGCCGGGTTTGCCCAGCTTCGGAAAGCCTGGAATAAGCAAAGGGAGTTTAAAAATAAATCGGTGCTGAGACACAAGCAATTTGTTTCCATTCTCTCCAATGTTTTTCCTAGGATGGGTGGGGGGAAAAAGAAAGACAAAAAGAAGAAAGGAAAAAAACAAAAAAAAGAAGAAGAAGAAAGGGGAAAAAAGAGGGGGGAAAGGGGGAAAAAAGAGGAAAAAAAGAGGGGAAAAGAGAAAAAAACGGGGAAAAAGAGGGGAAAAAGAGGAAAAAGGAGGAAAAAAAGAGGGGAAAAGAGGAAAAAAGAGGGGAAAAAAGAGGAAAAAAAGAGGGAAAAAAGAGGAAAAAAGAGGAAAAAAGAGGGAAAAAAGAGGGAAAAAGAGGAAAAAGCAGGGAAAAAAGAGGAAAAAAAGGGGGGGAAGGGGGGGAAAGAGGAAAAAGAGTGAAAAAGAGGAAAAAAGAGGGGAAAAAGAGGGGGAAAAAAGAGGGAAAAAAGAGGAAAAACGAGGGAAAAAAGAGGGGAAAAAGAGGGGAAAAAGAGGAAAAAAAGAGGAAAAAAAGAGGAAAAAAGAGGAAAAAAAGAGGGAAAAAAGAGGGGAAAAAGAGGGAAAAAAGGGAAAAAGGGAAAAAAGAGGGGCGAAAAGAGGGGAAAAAGAGGAAAAAAAGAGGAAAAAAGAGGGAAAAAAAGAGGGGAAAAAGAGGGAAAAAGAGGAAAAAAGAGGGGAAAAGAGGGGCGAAAAGAGGGGAAAAAGAGGAAAAAGAGGACAAAAGAGGGGAAAAGAGGGGCGAAAAGAGGGGAAAAAGAGGGGGAAAAAGAGGAAAAAAGAGGAAAAAAGAGGGGGAAAAAGAGGGAAAAAAGAGGGAAAAAGAGGGAAAGAAAGAGGAAAAAAGAGGGGAAAAAAGAGGGGAAAAAGAGGGAAAAAGAGGGAAAGAAAGAGGAAAAAAGAGGGGAAAAAAGAGGAAAAAGGAGGAAAAAGAAGGAAAAAAGAGGGAAAAATGGGGAAAAGGGGGGGAAAAAGAGGGAAAAAGAGGAAAAAAGAGAAAAAAAAGAGGAAAAAAGGGGAAAAAAAGAGGAAAAAAGAGGGAAAAAAGTGGGAAAAAAGAGGGGAAAAAAGAGGGAAAAAGAGGGTCAAAAAGAGGAAAAAAGAGGAAAAAAGAGGAAAAAAGGGGCAAAAAGAGGGAAAAAAGAGGGGCAAAAAGAGGAAAAAAGAGGAAAAAAGAGGGGCAAAATGAGGAAAAAAGAGTGAAAAAAGAGGGGAAAAAGAGGGGAAAAAGAGGAAAAAAAGAGGAAAAAAAGAGGAAAAAAGAGGGAAAAAAGAGGAAAAAAGAGGGAAAAAAGAGGAAAAAAGAGGGGGAAAAAGAAGGAAAAAAGGGAAAAAAGTGGGAAAAAAGAGGAAAAAAGAGGGGAAAAAAGAGGAAAAAAAGGGAAAAACTCGAGAAAATCCCCCCCTATTTGCTATCTCTCGCTGCCTTGAACACAAGAACCACTTGACCCTGTGGCATAAAGTGCTGTTAGCCCCTGCCAGCTGCATCCCGTGTCCCGCCTGCCCCCAGCGCGGGGGGATCAGGAAAAGCCGGGATCACGCGAGCTCTTATCGGGAGCTGCCCCTGCAGACACCGGCGGGGCAGCGACAGCAGGACCTGCCCGCGGAACGAGGCCAGCGAAAATGATGGATCGCCCTCATCGCGACGGCGTGGCCCAGACACAAACCAGGTGGAGCGAGGGGAGGGAGGCGGCAGCTCCTGTAAACAATCCCGGCTTTAGCTGGAGCAGCTCCAGCCTGGGATGTTGGCTCGGGAAAGCGATTCCGACTTAAAGGGCAGCGGTGGCCAAAGGTGGCCGGGGGGACGTGGCCATTACTCAGCGGTGCTCCGGCGAGCTGGCAGGGGAACATGTGATATCTAAACAGCCCCGCTCCTCCCGGAGCACTCAGGAACGGCCTACATTAAATATTTGATGGCCTCGTTTGATAATGTTTATTTGGCTTTCTCCCCACCTGCGCGAGGGGAAGGCGCTGGGAGCGGGGAGGACACGGGGCAGCAAATACCAGAGATAAACCGCTCACGGGGGAATCTCTGGGGACAGGGATTTATGGCCCCGGCCGTGAGGCTGAGTGGGCAAAAAGAGGAGAGGATTTGTTACGGGGAGAGGTTCTGCGCTGGTTCAGCGCCAGCAGGGAACCCCCAGGTTTGTGCTTCGTAAGAAACTCTGTGCAAATCACGGCACACTCACTCGAGTCGTGATTTAATAGCCGGGTTTTGATCGGCCTCGCCTGGGGATCAGCTCCTCCGCTTCGGCCTGCATGGGAGGGGAGGGGGAAGAAGGTGGATAGAAGTCAGCCTCACTCGCCTGGATCTGAGTCAGTTCTGTTCCCACTCCCTGCTCCTCCCTAAGTCAAACCAGTTGTGGAGCACTCCTTGTGTCTGGGTGGTCTGAACTCTCTGCTCCCTCCTGGGATGAGTTTGTAGGAATTGGTGGTCCAGAAACCCTTTACGGCCAGCAGGGATCTGCTCAGTGAAACCCAGAGGGCCATTCCTCAGATCAGACAGAGCTGGATGTGCCCTGGGCTCTGCTCAGTGAAATCCAGGGGGTCATTCCTCCATCCAGACCTTCTCCAGACAGAGCTGGATGTGCCCTGGGCTCTGCTCAGTGAAATCCAGGGGGTCATTCCACCATCCAGACCTTCTCCAGACAGAGCTGGATGTGCCCTGGGCTCTGCTCAGTGAAATCCAGGGGGTCATTCTGCTGTCCAGACCTTCTTCTGACAGAGCTGGATGTGCCCTGGGCTCTGCTCAGTGAAATCCAGGGGGTCATTCCACCATCCAGACCTTCTTCTGACAGAGCTGGATGTGCCCTGGGCTCTGCTCAGTGAAATCCAGGGGGTCATTCCTCCATCCAGACCTTCTTCTGACAGAGCTGGATGTGCCCTGGGCTCTGCTTGGTGAAATCCAGGGGGTCATTCCACCATCCAGACCTTCTCCAGACAGAGCTGGATGTGCCCTGGGCTCTGCTTGGTGAAATCCAGGGGGTCATTCCACCATCCAGACCTTCTCCAGACAGAGCTGGATGTTCCCTGGGCTCTGCTTGGTGAAATCCAGGGGGTCATTCCACCATCCAGACCTTCTCCAGACAGAGCTGGATGTGCCCTGGGCTCTGCTCCCTCTCCACACCACAATTCCAGGAACTGGGAAGGGAAACCAGCCAGGACCGAGAGGATGCTGTCCCAAAACCCCACCTTTAACACAGCAAATCCTGCCCAGGGGACAACAATTCAAGGAGTGGGATTGCCCCTGGGTTTGTAAATTAATTCAATTTTAACCCAAAAGGCCTTTATGGACCAATTCGGGGAGGTTCTGTGACCGTGCCAGCCCCAAAACCAGTTGGAACAACAACTCCTGCAGCCCCCCGAGCTCTCCAGGACCCTCCACGGCCCACCCAACACTTAAATAAGAAGCAAAACTTCCTTTTCTGTGTCCCTTTCCAAAGCCAGCTCCTCCCCTCCAGGTTTCGTACCAAGGCCTTCACCCCACGGGAGGAGAAAACCTCGTGGGAGCCGCCTTCTCTCTCTGCCTGGTTCGGAACCATTTTGGGGCTTTTTTAGCTGTCGTTCACCTGTTTTGCACGGGAAGTCTCAGCCTCGGGGCGGAGGCGTTTCCTTTGCAGGCAGCGATTCTTCTGAGAGTTGTCACTGTTTGATATTTACTTCTAAAAACCACAAACCCTCCGTTTTCCTTCTCATTTTGCCCCCGTGCTAAAAATTCATGGGTTTTACCCCAACTTCCTGGCTGGAAAACCCCAAGCACTGCCCCAGTGGTTTCCCATCCCCGAATTCATGTTTGAAACCTCTTTTTAATTAAAAAAAAAAAAAAAAACCAAAAAAACAAAAAAAAAAGACTTATCACTTCCTAACAAAAAAAAAAAAAAAAAGAGCAAACACCAGAGGTGATCCCGGCACTCCTGATCCGAGATAAAGCCGGGCTTATCTGCCGGGCGATTAGGAGCACACCTTGGCTTGTGAAAGCCCAGGTGAAACGGGGATAAAAGCTGGGAAGGAGCGGGGCCAGGAGCGTGTGTCAGACGTTATCTGCTCTTTCTCAGAAGAGCTCAGGTATTTACACTCCGATAACCTCCGGGTCCCAAAAGAGAGGAGCCGTCGGTGCCTCGTATTTCAAAAACCTGATAAGGGACTGAAAGATGTGGAGCCTCCAAGAAATGTTATGGAAAACAACCCCACGCTGCTTTTCTTCTTCTCTTTCCCCCTCCACACCCCCCCCCCCCAAAAAAAAAAAAAAAAATTATTGTTCAACAGGGAAATTCTGGAAATTATTTATGGAGGGAAATTCTTTTGGCCCCGGAGAAGGAGATGGAGCTTTGAGGGTGGAGAAGAGGAGAAGAAATGCTTTTTGTTATCCCAAAATTTGGGCGTTTTTTGCTGCCTTTGATCTGCCACTCCGGCGGATTCCTCCCTATCAGCAGATCAAGGAGAATTTTTATCTTGCTGGGAGCCCTGGCGTGGCCGCTGCTCTTTTTTATTAAAATCCCCTTTGCGGTGATACCGGGAGAAGTTTCGCAACCCTCTCTTGTCTGCCTGGTGGAACAGACAAGAAAAATTCCGGGTTGGATTTTTGGGGGTTTTTTTTTGATGTTCTGGGTGTGCTGGCGAGGAAATGTCCCCGGAATGTTTCCCCCTCCCACCCCCCGCCGCCCCTCTGAAGTGGCCACATCATAGAAGAGGATTTACAAAAAGCAGAAATTCAGGAATGCTGCGCTTATCTGGCAGCAGGAAAGCAGGGGAAAAAAAACCAAAAAAACCCTGATTTTGCTGCTTGACTTTTCCCCAGCTGCGGAAATCGGGAGGGAACTTTCTCTGATCTTATGCAAAGGGAGCTCGGCAGATCTGAGGGGCAGCAGGAGCCAAAAAATAAACAAATAAATGAACAAACCCCACCGCAAGTGGGTCTGGCCCAGGCTGGGGATCAGGGAATTGCTGGGTTCCCGTTCCTGGAAGGGAAGGGGAAAAACTTCCCTGGGCATTCCCCCACCTTGGGAATAAACACGGGGACTCCTCCTCCCTTTGCCCCTCCCTGAACCCTCCACAAAATCTTCATTTAGGGCGCGAGAATGAGAAAATTTGAGGGTTAAACCCAGCTCTGAATATAAACCTCGAGGGCTAAACACAGCTCTGGATTTAAAAGTGGAGTTAGACTCAGCTCTGAGTTTAAAATCTGAGGGTTGGACACAGGCCTGGATTTAAAATTTGAGGGTTGGACCCAGCTCTGAATTAAACACTTGAGGGCTGGAGAAAGAAAAGAAGGAAGGGAAGGGAAAATAAAAAGAAAAGAAAAAGAAAAGAAAAATAACGTAAAATATAATAAAATTAGGAAAGAAAAGTAGAGAGAAGAGAAGGGAAGAGAAGGGAAGGGAAGGGAAGGGAAGGGAAGGGAAGGGAAGGGAAGGGAAGGGAAGGGAAGGGAAGGGAAGGGAAGGGAAGGGAAGGGAAGGGAAGGGAAGGGAAGGGAAAAGAGAAGAGAAGAGAAGAGAAGAGAAGAGAAGAGAAGAGAAGAGAAGAGAAGAGAAGAGAAGAGAAGAGAAGAGAAGAGAAGAGAAGAGAAGAGAAGAGAAGAGAAGAAGAGGAGAAGAGAAGAGAAAAAGAAAAGAAGAGAAAAGAAAAGAAGAGAAAAGAAAAGAAAAGAAAAGAACAACGTAACATAAAATATAATAAAATAAGATTAAATTAAATAATAAAATACAAAATAAAATAAAGAAATAAATAATTTAAATCCTCCCCTAGAAGCCTTTTTATAACTTTATGGGCAGCCAACCTCCACAATGGAGTCTCCCAACGCAGCTCGCGACTCCATAAATTCCCAATCCATCATAAAAAGGGGCAGATTAAAATAATTTGTATCAGTAGGGGCTGATTTAGAGCCCGGCTCCTCATCCATCAAGGAGATGCTTCCACTCGCCAGCGGATTTCTCCCAACTCCGCCAAATCCATCAATAACGAGGAGAAGGAGCCTTTCCGGAGCCGATGGACAAAGGGAAAAGCGGGAATTCGGCCTCGAAAAAGTCTTTTCCTGCAAAAAAACCCTCCAAAAAAATAATGACGGGAGGGAGATTCGGTTGGAGAATAATTTAGGATGAATTTTAATGCACGGAAATAACATTTTTATTGGGTTGGTTTTTGCCTTTCCGGTGGGATCGGAGGGGATAAAACCTTAAAGGAGGGAGGGGTTGGGGGTGAAAAAAAAGTGGGAGGGGGGAAAACCCGAAATTTTCCACCAGGGAATGATTTATCCTTTAGAAAACTGCTACAGCTGGTGATGCTGAGGGGGAAATTCCAATTTTTCCCACTTTTCCCAGTTTTTCGGACCGGGAGGTGCCTGGGATCTGCAGGAAGGGGGAGCCGGGGCTGTCTCAGCTCCATCAGCATCGCCCCAAATCCGTTCTGGGAGCGTTTCATCCCCCAAAAATCCGCGTTTCCCTGGAATTAGGAGAATTTTCAAACCTCCCCGGCTGCTGGGAGCAGCTTTTATTTTCTCCGCTCCGCCGGGCGGGGTTTAAATGTGAATTATCTGCGATCCTTCCGCAGGAAACACAATTAAAAAGCCATTAAAAAAGCGTTTTTCTCCCATCCTCGCCCGCAATAAACGAGTTTCCGCGGTAAATCCGTGGGTATTTGACACCCTAATGGCAGCAAAAAGGGTGGAAATCGGGAGCTGCGTTCCAAATCCCGCCGCTTTTCCTGCCGGCAATTCCAAGATTTTCAGGTGTGGCGCGTTCAGGGGGACTCAGACAGAGAAACAGCAGCTAAAAAATAAAATCATTCTTTCTTTTTTTTTTTTTTTTTTCCCAGCCGGGTAAAATAAAACCGAGGTTAAAAGCCAATTATTTTTAATTTTTGGAGGATTTTTCCCCCTCTGGAATACGGGAGTTCCTTAGGAAAGGCGTTTTTTTGGGTGGTTTTGCTCTTTGAGCTTGGCAGGAGCTGGGAATTCCGAGCTCTTAATAAAAGTGGCGAGGGCAGGGAGAGATTTTTGCAGCCTTTTTTTGGTGCCAACCTCTAGATTTGAAATAAAACCTCGGGGTTTCCCTCTGGAAAAGCCGTTCCTCGCTGTCCTCCCGCTTCTCTTGCTTTTTCCAACAACAACAACAAAAAAACCTTGGAAAATCTGGACTAAAAACCCACGGGGGGCTCCAAGAAGCCGCTGGGAAACCAAAAAATTCGGGTGGAATTGGTGGAAAAAGGGAGAAAATAAATAAAGGCAGAGTGAGGTGAGGTTTTCCCAAGGTAAGAATTCCTCGGATTAACTCCAGAGGAAAAACCAGGAGAATCCCGTGAGATTCCCCCCAAACTTGGGAGTTTTGCCTCAAATCTCAGCGGATTTGCGTTGTGGGCTCTTCAAGGAAGCTCGCGCCTGATTTTAAAGGGATCCCTGGCCGGGATTTTTTGGGAATTCTCTGGGAAAGGGCCGCAAATTCCCAGCACAAACCTCCCTCGGAGCTGCTCCCAAAGGTGGGAATGCCCTGCAAAGGCTCCCAAGTTTTTTGGGGACAAACCCTGCTCTTCCTGGGACCCCCCAGCTCTCAGGGAGGAGCTGCCGATCCCAAAAACCTCTGGAATTCTTTTGGCCAGCCAGGCAGCGGCGCTCCAGGAGAATCTCCTCACCTTTACCTGGACAGGGACAAATTCAGCTCCTGCCGCATCCCTGGCACCGTCCCCAGGTGACCCCGCTGCCCTCAAGAGCCTCACGGGGGAAGATTTCCAGTTATCAACCCAATTTTTCCCTCATTCCGACCAATTTGGGGGGTTTCCTTGTGGTCCCGATTTCTTTTTTTTTTATGAATTCTGCCGCGACCCCGCTGCAATATTTCCAATTTCCATCCAACTCAGATAAAAACCTCTCGGAAGCGCCTTTTGCTGCCGTTGCCGAGGCAGATTTCAGCTCCCTTCCCCTGTCACGGCAGCAACCAACAATTTCCTTCACTTTGGCTTTGAATCCCCGGTCCTCAGACCGTTTTTTGACCGAGAAATCCCCGATTTCTCTCATTCACAGCCAGCCACGGAGACGCGCGCGTTTGACGCTTCAGATAAATATCAGATACAGATAAAAACACATCTTTTTTTTCCCCCCTCCTGCTGCGGCTTTTATGACCTCGGGGTTGTCCCACGGGCACAGCGAACGCCCGTGAACTCTCCCCCTCTCCCTGCGCGTCCTCCGCGGCCCCATTATTCCTTTTTTAACCCCAAATAATTTTTCAAAGCGGCTCCTCGGCCGAGCGGCGGCCCCGGGCGTGACCCTCGGGCCCGGCTTTGGGTGAATTCATCTCGGGCTGAACTTTGCGTGAACCGGGGGCCGAGGGGAAGGGAAGGGGACCCGGCAGAGCGAGGCAAGTCCTGAGCAAACCCATCAGGCTGAGTAAATATTGAGCGAATCCATGGGATGGAGCTGTCGGAGCCGCGGGAAGGGTGGGAGAGGCCTCCGGAGAGCCAGGAAATGTTTTGTCCGCGATTGTTCCTCCCATCCTTCGCCCCCCAGAGCGCGTTTCACCTGCCCGGGAGGTTAAAATGAGGCTGCTCGGCGCTGAAATTTCGGTGTCGGGGGTGAGGGGCAGCGGGGTGAGCGAGGGGACAGCGCCGTGGGGTGACCCAGGAGCTTTTCATGGGGTCAGCAGCTCCCAGGTCTTAAATCCCAGCGCCTTAAACCCGAGGATTTCAGTCCAGGTGACCCCCGCGGCATCAATCCTGCAGGATGAATATTCTCAATATTTAGAAGAAACGCTGCTAAATACACAAAATCCAACTAAATCCGTGCCCGGCTCCCGGGATCCCAGGATTTCGGGATGCCAGGATCCAGCCCCGCGGGGATGGGGAGCAGGGAACATCCCTGGATGTGCCAGGCGGGATCTGAGGGAGCTGCCCTCACCCCTGCCTGGTTCTCCAGGGATGTCGGGGACACCCAAAACCACGCTCGTGTCAAATTTTCCAGAAAATTGCCCCTGGATTACCTGATTTGGGGTGTCCCGGCTCCCTGGCAGGTGCCTGGGCACCTCCCCGCCCTGCTGCCTCTGGATGGACCCAACTCCTGTCCCAGCTCCAAACCCCTCGCTGAGAATGTCTCCCCCTCATCCCGCTCTGGAAAAAGGGTGGCCCCTGACCCATTTTTGGGGTGTGACACGGCTTTGGAGGAACCCAAAAGCCTCCTTTGCCCTCTTCTGCTCCTCCTCAGGGCTTCAAAGGCTTTTAGGGCCGGCGCCAGCCCAGCCGAGCCACGGCCGAGTCCCTGAAGGGGACGTTTTGTCCCCAAATAGGGACCCGCAGGATCTTCACACCTTCACACCAAGGAGGAGTTAAAAGCAGCCCCCAAAGTGGAGTTGAAAGCGAGGAGCGATCTGCCGGCTATTATTATTATTATTATTATTATTATTATTATCATTATTTTCATTTCTTTTTTACCACAATGTCCTCTCGCAGGATCAAAAGGGCCTCGCGTGGTGAGAACAAACGCTCCGGCGAGAAGAGAAACATTTCACACCCAGGGGCGAGGAACAGATGGCCCCGGAGCTCCTCGGGTCCGCTCTGGGGACAGAGCCACGGCAGAGGGACCCTCGATGTCCCCTCGCCTGACCGGGGACCGCAGCCCGGGCTGCCGTAAATCATTCACACCGCGCCCTTCCCTCAGCCGGGAATTTCCCCTTCCTTTGGGATATTAAAGGGATAAATCTCCATTAGGACGTGGCTGAGGGTGTGAGGGTGTGAGGGGGGGTGGGGGACTTGGGGTCGTTTTCCTGCTCATGAAAAACGCAGGGAGCCGCGGGAGGACACCTGGAGACAGGGAATATGTGGAATATGTGGAATACGTGGGATATAAAGTGTCGTGTATCATTTGTATAAAACAAAGAGATGGGTGTAAATGAAATACCTGTGATAAACCCAACCAGGGCAACGAGGCCAAGTCTCGACTGAAGCTCCTGCCCGATCTTCCCACCCGTTCCCGTCCCACATGGATGCACCTGCGCGCGTCCCGAAATCCCGGATCCCGCTCTCCATCGGCTCGGATGTCCCTCAGCCCTTCCTAGGAGCAGCTGCCCCCAGCCCAGGCATCTCCAGCCGCGGCTGTCCCGCCGTGGCCTTTCCGGGCGGCTCCCGCTGCTTCCCGGGCTGCGTTTGGGGCTCCTGGGACAAAAGGGAGCGTGAGAAACTCCGGGAGGGGGGAAAAAAGGGATGAGCCGGGAGCGCTGCTGGCTGTGAGAGCGAGGAACACGGCCCGGCATCCCGGGGGGGGTCCGGGACCGGGCTGGGGGGCCCCGGGGGGTTCCGTGGGGAAGGAAGGACGCGCTGGCGGCGGCTCCGGGGGATCTTCCGGAGGATCCCTTTGAGTTTCAAATGGGAGCTGGGAGCCTTTGTAGTGCCCGACGCAGCGGTGCCCTGCTTTTCATCCCTCCCTTGCCGCTCTCCTCACCTGGCACCGGGCCTAATCCCGGGCCTAGCCCGGTCGCCATCCCGGTTCCAGCCCCGTGGGAGCAGCGCAGGGCACAGGGATGCTCGGGCGCGGGGTTTTTTTTTTTTGGTTTGTTTTGGTGTTTTCCCCCTGACCTTTTGCAAACCGCGACTCTAAGAAAACCCCCTTTTCACCTTTTCCCCTCTGTTTTTTTTTTTTCTCCCCCTCTTATCTCTGAGCTAATTGGGCACTCTAAAACCTTTTCTTCGGGGCCAGAGGAGTGTATTAGAGCGGGGAAGATTTTATCTGCGGGGGCAGAGCGATGCCCAGGGCCCTGCAGCAGCGCCGGGGCCGGGCTGCAGCCGCAGCAGGTACTTCCCTCATCCCTCATCCCTCACCCCTCGTCCCCCTGCCTCCCCCGCCGAGGAGATTTGCAAATTTGCCCAAGCCCGAACAATGGCTCCTCCTGGCAGCCCCTCTGTTTACTTGTTTAGAAATCCCAGAGGCGTTTCGAGGTAAAAAGGTCAGAGCTGGACCGGGCCCGCTGTTGCTCCCTCCCGGCCGGCCCCGCTCCGTCCCTCCCTGGAGGTAAAACCGGGAGGTTTTATTTATTCTCTGGAAAATCCCCGTTTAGGGCTCGCCTTGGGGGAGCTGAAGGGAATAAACCACATTTGACGCTTCGTTTCGGGGGTTTGAGGCGCGTAAATTGTCCGGAAAAGTCCGGAACTCCTCCCGTCCCCACCCCGAGCCCGTCCGGGGTTCTGTGGCAGCTCCAGGGATGCAGAATTCCCGGAGTTTCCACACCGAGGATGATTTTCTGCCCTTGTCAGGCCTCGCTGCGCTGGGAAATGAGCGGAGAACCCCACGCCGGAAGGGTTCTTATCCCTCCTGGCTTTGGGAAGCCAGGCCCGATCCTGCAGATGCCAGGGCGGGGCTCGGGGTGCGCCCGCAGGAAAAGGGATCGGCCCCTTTGTTTGGGAGCTTTGGAAGCAGCCGGAGACTCCTTCCTTCCTTCCTTCCTTCCCTCCTTCCTCCTTCCTTCCTCCTCCCTCCGAGCTCGGGCTGCCCCCGCCCCGCGCCCCGCAATTCCCAGAGATTCCCATCGGGTTGAAAAGCCGGGAGTTGCGGAAAAAGTCAACTTTATTGGGCTGAGGTAGTTCCATGTCGGGGGAGGGAGCGGGAGGGGGAACGGGAGGTTCCGCTGGAGGAACCGCTCGGGTTTGGCCGATAATTCAAACCCTTTTTAACAGCACTCGCCCTGGTTTTCCCTTCTCGAACTCCTCGCGAGGGAGGCAGGGAGGGCGTTTGGGTTGGAGCGCGGCTTTATCTGGCTCTGATAAGCCTGAGAGGGTGCGGGGTGCGAGGAACGCGCTCCGAGCTTTGAGGCTGTCGAGAGCACAAATAAATCGCGGCCCCCCCGCAGCCTTGTCCCCATCCACCCTCCTGCGACAGCCCCCAAAGCCCCCCGAGCTCAGCCTGGGCTCCTTTTCTCTGATAACACAAATCACACTTTCCCCCCCGCCCCGCTCCTTCCTCCTCCGCCGGCAGCAGCAAAAATCGCGTGGACAACAGCAACAAAAAAAAAACCCTGTAAAGCAGAAATAGTGCAAAATGGGAGCAGAAATTTCCTTTTTTCTTTCTTTTTTTTTTTTTTTTTCCTCTTTTTCCTCGGGGTTTGGGTCTTTGCAGAGGCCTCGAGCGTCTTGGGCGCCTCAGGTCTCGTTCCAAGAAACACAAACAGGAAGTAAAAGGGAAAGGAAGGGGGGAAAAAGATGCCCAAAACTTTCTTTTCCCCCCTTTTTTTTTTTTTTTTTACAACCTCATAAGGAGGAAAAACGCATCGAGCGAGGGATTCGGGCAGGGGGAGGGGGGAAAAAAAGTCGTTGTGCGCGTTTTTCAAAAGGGGGGAGAGAACTAAATTCGTTTTAAAGTTTGTCTGTAGTTGAAAGTGCGGTTCCTAGAGGGGAGGGAAGAGGAGAAACGTCCCTGAGACACGGAAATTGCTACGGACACAGGACACGGCCGCTCCTTGGGAGTCCAGCGCTTTCCAGAGGGGCTATAAATTAAGAGAGAGAGATGCGAGCGGGACCATCGGTGTCCCACGCGTGGGGACAGCCGGGGATGCTCGGAGGGACGCGCGGCTCCCCTCCCACGGGGTCGGGGCTGCGCGTGGGGGGCTCGTGTTCCTGCGGGGGGGCTCCGCAGCCCCTCGGGGACAGCCCCGGGCCGAGGTTTCAGGAGGAGCCCGAGCTGGGGGAGGCCTCAGGGGAGGTGCAGTTGGACTGATCCGAGGCTTCGGCCGCTTCCTTCGCCGCCCTGCAGGCAGCGGCCGGGGCGAGCCCTTCCTTTTCCCTCTTCTTCTGCTTCATCCGCCTGTTCTGGAACCAGATCTTGACCTGGGTTTCGTTGAGCTCCAGGGTGGCGGCGATCTCCACCCTGCGGGCCCGGGTCAGGTACTTGTTGAAGTGGAACTCCTTCTCCAGCTCCGTCAGCTGCTTGGTGCTGAAGTTGGTGCGGATGGCGTTGGGCTGCCCCAGGAGCCCGAACTCGGACGTTTTGCCTGCGAAGGACCCAAAAACACCAGGGCAGGAGCGGCCGGGGGAGCCCTCTCCCTGTGGAGCCTCCCCCGCGCCCCTTCTCCCTCCTCCTCCTCCCTCGCCCGCGGCTCCGCGCTCCCTCCCGGCTCCTCACAGCCACCCCCGGCTCCCATCCCGGCCCAGGCTCCGCTTTTCCCCTTGGAACCATCCCTTGCATCCTCCCGGAACCCGCGGGAGCGCTGGACGTGCGCGGGAAGGGGTGGAAGGGGAGGGAGAGGGTGATGATGGCGGGGGGAGGAGGAGGGAAGGCCGTGATTTAAGGAAGATCGTGGGGAAGGAAGTTGAACAATAGAGGAGGGGATGGAAGCCACGGCTGCGGAAGGAGCAGGAAGCGCCGAGCGTTTCCTACTCCGAGCTGAGCTTAACTCAGCCCTGGGCCTGCGGAAAGCCGAGCTTAGGGACGCTCCATCGGATGTGGCTGGCAAATCTCTGTGTGGGGTTTAAAAAGAAAGACCCCCAAACCCCAAACGAACGCAACCCAAACCCAAAGTCCAGATCCCGCGGAAGGCAACATTTCCCGGTCCCCCACCACCCCGGGGTGGGGCCCCTGTCCCCAAACTCACCTGTTTTGGGGGGGTTCCTCTTCACCCTCATCCAGTCGAAGGTCTGCGCCGCGCCGGCGTTGGGGCACGGCTCGGGGGGGCCCGGCGGCTCCTGCTCCTCGTGCAGAGAAGGCGAGAGGCCGCCGTAAAGGCCGGGCAGGTACCCGGGCTGCTCCTGCCCGAACAGCGGCTGCTGCTGGAACTGCCCCGCGGCCCCGCAGTAGCTCTCGGCCAGGCCGGATCCCAATCCCGTGCCCGAGGGATACCCGGCCGCTTGGAAGTACGGCCCGTCCGCGTCCTGCTGGCCGAGGTAGAGCTGCTGGTGGCCGTAGCCGGGGCCGCCGGCCTGCGCTGGGTAGCCCGGGGTAGTCCCAGCGAAGGGGCCCGAGCGGCCGCAGGAGGGAGGGTGGAAGCTCTGCTGGGGGAGATGCGCGACAGCGGCCGCGGTGCCCGGCAGGCCGAAGCTCAAAGTGTCACTGCCGGGGCTACCTGAGCACGGGGGGAAGGAAGGGGAGCCCGGCTCTAAGTGGTGGTAGGCGCCCGTCCCGCGGTTACAAATTGCGTACTCTAAGAAGGAGTTCATCCTGGTATTGTCCATCTGCCACTGATGGAGGAGGGTCAGCCTGTTTTGGGGGGGATCCCGCCTGCCCTACAACCTTTGGGTAGTATGTCAAAGCTGTAAAACTTCCTTCCAGGCATCGCCGGCCCGCGAACCCCGCAGCCCTCGGCGGGGCCGGGGGGGACCCGCGGGCGGGGCGGGCACGGAGCGGGCCCAGCCCAATGAGCGCGGGGCTCCCGAAGTTTGTCCCAGCTCCGGGCTCATCCATCAAGGGCCTGACATTTGCATGACAAAGGGGCTTCAATCAAACCCTGCCCATCAATCTGATAACAACACGGACGCGTCAAAATCTTTCCTCAAAGACTTTAGAAGAGAGCAGCGAGGTGGGGTGCGGGGAGGTGCAGAGGGGCTGGGGGAAGGATTGGAATGACCCGCGAGTGTTTTAAGTGCTAAAAAGGCCCCCGAGTTATGCGAGGAGCCGATTTCAGGCAGAACTTCCCCTCGCCCCGACTTAAAAAGGTTTTCCCCGATGCCGGCTCCGTGTGAGAAAGAGAAAAGAGGAAGAGGGGATGGGGAGGTGTGACCGCCCTGCGCCCATAAACACAAAGGGATGCTCTTTTATTCACTTGGAAACTCTTCCCGACAAAGTGCCTTGGGTCGCGCTTGGCCTTTTCCGGGATGAGGAGTCCGCTAAAAGCTCCTAAGAAAAATCCGCTCCATTTTCGCTTTAATTTCGCCACACGGGCTTTGTGTCCCGAGTAAAAGCACCGTAATTAGATCAATATTCTAATGAGGCGGCGAAATAAAGTTACGGGGAGACAGAATGGCTTTTATTGGAGCGATGCCATGGCCCGGCCTGGCAATTACGGGAACGGAACTGAAACCGATCCCCGCGTCCGCCTCGGGATCTGCCCGTCCATCCACGCACCCGCACACTTCCTACCAACACCAATTTCTAGGGGTTTTAAGCAATTGTGGGGCACTAAGCTCGGCTTTGCTGGTTTGATCTCGGCTCGGATGCGCGGCCAGGCCGGAGCAGGGTCCAGCTGAGGAGGAGGTGGGCAGAGCCGGCCTCCAGCCCGGCCACTCGGGCGCTCAGAGAATGGGAACATAGGTAGGCAACATTTATTTACTTGTTGGCGGAAGGGAGACAAGAGCACCCAACAATCCGACGCCCACAGTCATTTGTTACTTGTCAGGATATTTACTGCTCGGCCACACTCCCAGAAGGACCAGAAGGGCTCTGCTCTCTCCTCTCTCTCTCTCTCTTTTACCCCAGGCCAAAAGTTCACTTTGAAAGGCAAACCCGCGTCCTTTCGCTGCGAGCTTCGGCTGATGCAACACGTTGGGGGAACGTTTGCTGAGAAATTTCAGCCCAGGCAGCCCCGGCATCAACGTTTTCCCTTCCTTCCAATCCCTCCCCCGAAGGAAAACTCGACTTTTAGCCAGTTGCAGCTCCCATCCTTCAATAAAAAAATAATAATGAACTTTTCCAGAGCTGCGCGCCCATTTATTCATTTATTCCGCCGCCTTTGCTGATGCTGAGAGACTCGGGAATAAAACATTTTGGGTTGCAAACGTTCTCCAAAACTCTCTGCCTCCTTCTTTGCATAAAGTGAATGTAAAGATTCAGAGCAACTCTCCCGTCGTTCCCCTCGCAAGAGAAATCGATTTCTAATTTGATTCCTTTTATATTTCGTTGCGTCCGCGTTTAAATGGATGTCTCGGAGATGATTCATGCCTGTAAAATGAAAAAAAGGAAAGGGTGGATGTTTATTTCAGCCTCGAATCAATCGTTTCGTGCTGTCTGATGGTTTTCCGCCCTGATCTCACTCCGCTGGTGCATCAGGGGGATGTTTGGTGTCATTAAAATCGAGAAAAATCCCTGATCCCGAGCTGTGGAGGGGAAACTTTTCCTGCGCGTCCTCTCAGCGAAGCCTAAATTAGAGCTGAGGCGGCCCTGGGGTGCAAACACCGAATTTCTCTGCTGGGTGGAGAGATCGGATGGGACCGGGGTCAGAATTTGAGCCACGATTGCTCAAACTCTGCAAAATTCTGCAAAGCTCCCGAGCCGGGGACGAGCCGCGGGGCTGGGGACGGCGAGGTGGGGACGTGGAATTTTGGGGGCGGATTCCCTGGAATCACTTTGGGAAAGGCTTTTTTTGGTCCCTCCGTGGAGCTGACGGTGGGATGAGGGCTGAGGCGGGGTGGAGGTGGAGATGGAGCCGAGGAGGGGATGCGGGGCTGGAGTCACTTTGGGAAAGTCGCTTTTTTTGGGTCCCTCTCTGCGTGTAACCCCAGGCGAGGGAAAAAGGGGCCGATTTCTCCCCAGAAATGGTCGCCACCTTGTCCCCGCTGCTCGCCCCCGGCTGCTCCTCCCCGCAGCCCCTCGGGCCGTACCTGCCGGGGGCAGGGAACACTGGGACAAGCCGGGATGGAAGACGGGGCCGCGTTCCCAACCCTCTCCCGGGGCCTGGGGATCCCTTCCCGGCGTTCCCAGGATGCTCCGTCCCCCCCCCCCGCGCTCCTCTCCGGCCCCGGCTTCCCCAAAGTCACATATTCTGCCCCAAAACGGTGGCTTGTGGGGACTGCTTTGGGAAGCCGCAGCACCCAAGTGGGTGCAGAGATTCTGGGAATCACTTGGGAACTGAAATTTCCTTTGTGTCCTCTTGCCCTACACCAAATTTCTGCTGCTGTTGTTGTTATTATTATTATTAATTAGTTTTAATTGCCCTTGCGGAAGTGCGGAACTTCAGTTCAGACCTTCGTAACCCGCTGGACAAAGAAATACCAGCTTATTTTTAACAACCAAGCCCCGACTGAGCCTCTTTCTGTCCTTGACACTTTTATTTATTCCTTTCGAACCTCCTTTATGGGGAGCTGAGAGAGGGAAGGCGGTCAAGGAAAAAAGTGTGGCTGGAGATGCCCAACTGCCCAGAGCTCGGTCCTACCCTCCCTCGGCCTCTCATTTATCCATTCTTTGATTTTCACCGCAGCACCGAGGGCGACAGGGAGTTATCCCTCCTCTCGGGCACAGTTTGGGGATTAAAACGAAATATCCGGGCGTGAATGAGGATGAGGGCGGGGTGAATTCCCAGCTCTGGTTCCCGGGAGGAGAAGCTGCGCTGTCCCGTGGGAGGCAGAGGGGGGAAATTCCCCGCTCCAGATCCCACGGAGCCGCTTCCCCGCGGCTGAGGAGGGCCCGGAGCGCTCCAGGAGCTGCCACCCCAAACCTCGGGCTTGGAGCCGAGCGCGGGCAGGGGATGAGGAGGGCACAGCGGGCACGGCGGCGTTTTGAGCCGGAGCTCTCGGTGCCACCAAAGCCACCCCCTGTCCTTGTCCCCTCCGTCCAGCCCGGGGCACTCGCTGTGACAAAAATCTTCGCTGTCCCCGAGTGGAAACACGGCCCCGTCTCTCCTGAATCAGCCAGAGGGGTTTCGGCCCTGCGGGAGAACCCCCAGCTTTTGTCTCAACCCCATGGAAGCATCTGGGGTTTAAATCTGGATTCTAAATCTTGATTTTTAAATCTGGATTCTAAATCTCGATTCTTAAATCTTGATTTCAAATCTCGATTTTAAGTCTTGATTTTTAAAACTTGATTTTTAAATCTTGATTTTAAACATTTTAATCAAGCTTTTCTTGAGAGCAGCTTCTCCCCCTGAGGGGCACAAAGCGACTCCCCGGACCCCGAGGCTGCAGCATCCGGGGGGAAAGAGGGAGGGAAGATCCATCCCTGCCCTAAAAAGGGGCTTAATTTGCTTTTAAACCACTCTCCTGGCGCGGGGGACAATCGCGTTCCTCCAAAGGAAATTCGTGGGAGCACCTCCTGTAAGAAATCTTTTCCCGAGACAAACCAGGGAGGTTTTTTGTGCAGGCGGCAGAGGAGGAACGAGGCATTTCCAAAGGCTCCGGAGTGTTCAGATGCTTCGTTTTTGGAGTTAAAAATAACCCTCGGCGGAGAAAGTTGGTGTCGTGCGTAAGAAATGTCACTCGTGGCTCCTGGCGGGGTGATTTATAAGGAGCGGGGCTGCGAGTTTGGCTGAGGACTCGGTGATCACCAAAAGGACTTGACAGCGGAATTTATGGCCCCGGCATGGGGCTGGGCGAGCTCCCGGCCCGCTCGGCGGCTCCTGGGGGGGAAAAAACTGCAGAGGGGGAATAAAAGGAGCGCATCGGGGAAATGCTGCGGCGTTCGGGAGTCCAAAGAGGCGCAGGAGAGACTTAATGAGTTACAAGCACCGGGTTATCCGCAGGAAAAGCCCAGGTAATTAGGAGAAAGTAGAATAATTGTTCAAGGGATGGGGACAGGCGGAGGGTCCCGAGGTCCCGGCACAGGGACGCTCCGCAGGTGCTCAGCATCCCCCGGGAGGGATGGGACACTTGGGACATTTGGGACATTTGGGACACTTGGGACATTTGGGACACTTGGGACATTTGGGACACTTGGGACACTTGGGGCACTTGGGCCAGGGCCACGCCTGGAGCTCTGCGTTTCCCCAGCACCTCCTGGAGTGGAAGATTGTGTGAAAATCTCCCGATTTCCCCATTTTTCCTCTTTTCAGGGTGGCCCAGACCCCTGAAACCCCGCCTCCTTTAGCGCCAAGGGATCAAATTCCTCCTCCGCTGGCTCGGGGAATCCTGTCCTGCTTCCCTGGAAATCCCCTCGGCCTTTTCCATGGGCTGCAGTGAGGCTGGAGCCCGGCTCGTCCCATTAATGAGGTTCATTTGCGTGTCTTTTACTGGGCGAGGGTGGAGAGGAGGGGTCTGGGACTGCTGCCCCCGGGTCCCAAATCCCTCGGGATTCATCCAGATCCCGACCGCAGGCCCTGCCACGCTCGCTCCTCACCCCGCCCTCCAACAAGCGCATGAATTAATTAACATCTTCATCAATCGCTGGTATCAGCAGCTCGGCTTTATCGATATCAAACAGCGCTGGGGTAACGGGGACCTCGCTGGGGTGGAGAACCAGATCCAATGGGACGAGCTGGGGCGAATCTTTGGTTTCTTCCCATTTTTTTCCCCTCTATTTTCACCTTCCAGCGAGGAAAAAAATCACCGGGATGGATGCGGGAGGTTCCGGGACACGAGCAGGGCAAGGTTTGCTCTCCCAGCTCCTCCTTTTTATTGGTGGAGGAGCTTTGGGAGAGCTGAGGACTGGGATGCGATGAAAAACTGGAACACGATGCTACAGCTCAGCCGGG
Organism: Corvus moneduloides; assembly: GCF_009650955.1. Lineage (NCBI taxonomy): Eukaryota > Metazoa > Chordata > Aves > Passeriformes > Corvidae > Corvus > Corvus moneduloides. The sequence goes on along the minus strand of NC_045501.1, from coordinate 1,218,108 downwards.
GAGAGGAACCTTCCCGGAAAAGCAGCAGAATTCCCAGGAGAAGTCAACTCTTCCCGCCTCCCAGGCCCGATTCCCGATTGGCCTTTTCCTCCACGGAAGATCTTCCCGCGTTGTTCCAGCACTTCCAGGGCTTCGAGGAGCTCTTCAGCAAACACATCCCCCGCCTGGAGCAGCACAAAATAAATATTACCTCAGCAGCCCCGCCAACACGTGCGGGCGCCGCTCATTTGCATGTTCCCGGCTTAATAATCGCCAGGCAATTGCGGTGTTTTGACAACAATCAAGGGCTGAATATGCTTAATATGCTTAATACGCTTAATATATGCCCTCCAGTTGCGCGGAACAGAAGGGCAGCGTTGCAAATATTCGCTCCCCATTTGTTTGACATTTCGAAGAAGGTAAAGAATGGCTGAACTAATGGCGGAATCTTACAGCCATTCAATAATTTAGATTTTATTGAATATTCCCCTTCTCCTCTCCGACATTTCAGTCTTGCTAATTAGGACAAATAAGAAGGGGCCTGCTGTTAGCAGGGATAATAACTGGCGAGCTTCCATTTATTAAGTCACTTTCCGTGGGTGTAGAATTGATCTGTGGCTGTGACTGGCATCCCTTCCCCAGACCTGCAGCGACTTCGGGAAGTCATTACAGGGCCCTCGTTAGGGATTTGTATCGATGAGGGCTCGGGGTTTAATTTGGGGGGGGGGGGGGTCCTGGGATCCCTTCCCCCGCCCCCCATCCCTGTCACTTCGCCGGGGGAAGGGGGGGTCCCGTGCAGGGGGATCCCTCTTGTCCCCTCCCTCGGCCTCGCCCTTCCCCTCCTCCCTTCCCCACGGCGGGAAGGGCGTGTGCGTGTGGAAATCCGCTGCTTTAGGAGATTTCCCCTCATTTTTTTTTTAGGCTGGATAAGGAGGCGCCGTCCCCGGGGAGGCCGAAGGGATGCGCAGACCCCCAGAGCCAGCCCAGGGCAGGGCCGAGCTGCCCCCGAGCCTCCCATTCCCTGCTCGCGGAGCTCCCAGCGCGCCTGGAATGGGGCTGGCGAGGGGGAGGAGGAGGCGAGAGGGGAAATCTGGGAAGCGCTGGAACAAATGGCGCTTTGATAGACAACGTCTGGCAGTGCCAACGCCGCCGCCGAGCGCGTTCCAGAAGCCGGAGATATTAAATAAACTTAAAGATAATGAATAGCCTTCTGTGGCGCTCCTCGGGCTGCGCCCGGGCTCTCCTGCCCCCCGCAACTCGAGACTCGGGGACTCTCGGAGCGGAGAGGAGGCGGTGAGAGAGGGCAGGGGGGTGCTGATGGCTCCCAGGCGGGGATGCGAGGGAAAACTCGGCTCCAGCAGCGCCAGCCGCGCACCAGGCGCTGCCTTTTATTGATGGGAAGGTGTTAAGCAACGTTGGCGTGAATATTTAATCGCCACCCGCGCCGGTGCTGCGGGTAAAGCTCGCTCCTTTCCCGGGAATCGCCGGCTCCTTCGGTGGGAAAAGCGCCTGGCGAGATTATTGGGAATAAAAAGGTGGCCGTAAAAGCGACCCCCCCTCCTCTTTGTTCGAGCGGAAGGAGAGAATCCGCAGCTTCCAACAGCAATTTCCAAAACATCTGTCGAGGCTTTGCTTTCCTTATTTCACTTTTATTTCTTTTTACGGCCCGGAGTGGAAATCCAGCCCGGCTCTGCTGCTTTTAACCCCAAATAAAAGATCAGGCGGCCACGCCGAAGTTTCCCGGGCTCCAAGCGTTCCCTGGAGAGGGGGGATGACCCCACCCGGGCACCGAAAACACCAAACCCAGCCCAAAAATCAGTGGGGGGACCCCCCCAAAGGCAGCAGAAGGCGAACTGGGGGCCTGGGCTTTGCTTAACCCTACAAAAAGGTGCTGCGGGCAGCTTCTCGGCTACTCCGCGCATTTTAAGGGTCCCCCCTCAGCCCCTCGCCCCGCATTCCCCATCCCCCGGGTTCTCCTTTCCGCGCTCTTTTGGCACAAACCCCTCCTGGACGCCTCCCAAAATTCGGGCCGCGCCCGAGGAAACCCCGGTGACCGAGCAGAGACGCGCCGTGATTGATTTGGGGTGGCAGCGCCGCTGAGCCCTTCTCATCCAGGAGCCTCCCCCAAACCCCCCTCACCCCTCCCCATCCCCCCCCCCCCGGCAGATAAATTTGGGGTTTAAAGTCACGCGTCGGGAGAAAGGTTTTGAAGGGATCCACGAGCCGCGGGAGCAGCAGAAATCCCGGAGGGAGCTCCCGGATCCAGGGGGTTTGGGGTTAGTGAGGCTGGAAAAGAGCAGAGGAAAAAAGAAAGGCCCCTCTCAGGCCCATCTCTTACCCCTCCTTCTCCTCTAACGTTTATTTGCTGACCCAAACGCCCTCCCCGCGTGGATTTTTGAGCTTTCACTCAAAATCCTCGTTTTTCCCTCGGTTTTGTTGGTTTGTTTTTTTTGGGTTTTTTTTTGCAGCCCGGGACGTTCCGAGCCGCAGCAACTGCGGCGTGGCCCGGCCGGATTCTGGGCTGCGAGAGAAAGGAGGAGGAGGAGGAGGAGGGTTGGGATGAAGGGAGGGATGTGGGAGGCAGGGAATGGCCCCGGAATCCGCGTGGGCTCCGCGCAGCCCCCGCGCCTCTCCCGGCGCTGCCTTTGTGTTGGTTTTCCATCCCTTTATCCCTGTTTGTTTTTTTTTTTTCTTTCCTTAAGGGAGGGGATTTTTCCCGTCAGGGAAATAGAACCGCAAACGTGAAAATTAGAAAGAAATGGCCCCGCTCGGATTTCGCAAAATAAATAAATAAATCAACACCAAGCTCAAGGAGAATTAAAACAGAGCCAATGCTGGAAATATTTCCCGGAGCCTCTGGAATTGTTGGTTGGGAGAGATTCCTTTTGTCTCCTCTCAGGGCACACGAGGAGATTATTAAAGCTCATTACAAAGCGGGAAAAGAGGAAGGCAAATGATTTATGGAGAAAAACAAAAACAGCGTCCTTTGGAATGAAATACGGAGCATTGCTGGTTTTATAAAGACATTTATTTACTCTATGAAAATAATATACAATAAATAATTTGCCCTTTGCTATGAAAGGATTTGAATAAATAGGCTACATCTAAAACGTAAAAAGAGGAAGGAAATTTCCCCTGATTTCTTTTTTTCTTTTCTTTTTTTTTTTTTTTTAATTTATTTTTATTACGAAATCTAAAATCTCGTTCTGATTCCTGAGAAAGTCGCTGGGAGGATTTACAAATATTTTTTCTCTCTCTCTCTCTCTCGAGGGCTGACATCTCCGCTGTGCATGAGAACTACCGGCTGCTTCCTTTGAAATAAATAAGGGGACAAAAATAAATAAAACTACCATCAAATACCTGCATTTTAGCAAAACTCGGGCCGCTAAATGAGTGTTGGGAGGGCGATTTGGGTCTCACGGAGCTTTAGGAGGGAAGTGGGAGGAGGTGACTGAATGAGAAATGGCTTGAGGTTGATTTAGGGCGGATTTTGGGGCGCTGGCAGCGGCCGGGCTGGGGCTGGTGGCCCCAAACACCCGGGTGGGATGGGAGGGACAGGAGGCCGCTATTGGAAATTGAAATGTTGCAGGTCTATGGTACAAAGTGCGCTCGTAAAAAAGTCCAGCTCCTCCTCGGAGAAGCGCAGGGGGCTCTCCAGGGAGCCGTGGGCAGCGGGGGAAAACCCCTGGGAAAGCTGCAGGCACGGCTCGGCCGGGAACAGGCTCAGCTCCGGCAGCACCGGAGACTCGCAACCAGCGCTGCCCTCGCCCGCGGCCACCCCGGGCGGCTCCGCGCTCGCCCCCGCGCTCCCTCCGCGCTCCGGGGCTGTCCCCAAGCCGGGGCTGCCCTCGGGCTCCTCGGCGGGGTCACTGCCCTCGTCCAGGCCGGGGAAGGGCAGCTCCCCGTCCGGGGTTTCTTTGTGCTGGGTTTGCCTCTTGTGCTTCATGCGGCGGTTCTGGAACCACACCTTGACCTGGCGCTCGGTGAGGTCGAGCAGCGCCGCGATCTCCACGCGCCGGGGCCTGCAGAGGTATTTGTTGAAGTGGAATTCCTTCTCCAGCTCCAGCAGCTGCGTGTTGGTGTAGGCGGTGCGGAGCCTCCTGGAGCCGCTGCTGTCCGCCAGCCCCGGCGTGTCTGGAACACACGGGGGGGGAAAAATTTGTCACCAGCGGGGACGAGCCGAGGGGCTGGAGCCGTCCCCTCGCTCGCTGCCGCCGGCTCGAACGGGGGCGGGGGAGCCGCTCCGGGATGGAGGAGGATTGGGAATCGCCCCCCGCTCCCCTCGCCTCGAGGAGGAGAAGGGATTTTGCTCCCCTGGCCTCTCCCTTCAGAGCCTTTCCCTCTCTGCCACCCTGGCGGATAAAGGGAATTTCAAACCGTTCCTTCTTTCCCTTTTTTTTTTTTTTTTTTTTTTTTCCCTTTCCCGGTGCTCCGGGCCGGGCGCTTTGATTTCATCATTCCGGTTTTTCCTCCGCGGCCAATGAGCTCCGGTGTCCGCCCTGCTCCTGCCCGAGCGCTCACCTGAGCCGCGCCTCGGAAATCCTGGAACGGCCAATTGTTCCTCCAACACTTCATCCCGAGGGAAAGAGGCTCCCCGGCCGCGGCAGCGCCTCGCGGAGAGGCTGCTCCTTTTTGGGGGGGCTCGGGGAGGGTTTGGGGGTGTAATAATTCCGTTCTGCAGGATGCTGAGAGCCCAGCCCTCGCTCTTTCACCTCCCCACCCTGCTGCCAGCAGCCCCCGCGTTCCCCACCCATTTTCTCTCCCCACTCCGCACTTCTTTGGGGTTTTGTTGTCTTCGCTTTCTCCTCTTTTTTCTTTTCCCTTTTTTTTTTTTTCCCCCGTAGGCTGTAAAAAAATGCAGGGCTGGCAGAGAAAACCAAACAAACGGAGCTGCAAACTCCCCCCCTCCCCCGCCGCATCCCCCCGGCTCCCCCGGCCCCTTCTCCCTCCCGGCTTTGGCAGAAGTCGCAGCAATTTGTTCTTTTTATTCGCGGGGGGAGGGAGGAGGCAGCAGAGCCCCCCGGGCCGGGGACATCGCTCCGTGTATTTCACGCGTGACACTTTCGGGGGAGTCTCCCTGGGCTGGGGGGGCTGGGGTAGGGCTCTTTTGGGGCGGGGGGAGGAGGATTTTTTATTTCTCGGATCCTCTCCGAGTCCAGCGAACACCCCCTGACCCCCCTGGTGATACGAACCTGCGGGAGATCCTGCGGCAGGCACCGGCACCGAGGAAGATGATGGGGGGGACGAAGAGGACGGAGCCTGGGTGGTTTTCTTGGACGATTTCTTCTCCTTCATCCAAGGGAATTCCGCTGCCAAGGGGCCGGGCTGTGCCGGCGCCGGGGGCTGGGGTTGGAGCAGGCCATGGGATGCTCTTTTTTGGCTCCTCGGTCGTGCCTGGCTGCCAGAACAAGGATTCAGGCTTTGGGGGACGGTTTGCTCAAAAGGAGGAGGAATTAATGTCGAGTCCTTGATTGATGAAGTTTGAAATGTCTCCAGGACAGCGGGAAGAGACGTCAGGCACTCTGCGAGCGAAGGCTGGCTATTTATAAACCCGATCTCCCTCTCAAATTCAAAATTCATGGCTTTTCCAGGGCCCAGGGTTTAAAAAGAGGGAGGGAGGGGGGGGGGGAAGGAGGAGGAGGAGGAGGAGGAGGGGGAGAGAAATCTGCGGGCCTCGGTTTTTGATGGCGGGGATGATGACGGTCCTCGGGCTTTTTATAATTGTTATATTGCTGATAATACAGGCGGAGGGGGACCTTGCTCTGCTAAACTCGAGGCTGGGGCGAAATTGCAGCCAATTCCTCGTCACGTGGGCGGCCCTGGCCAATGGCGGGCGGGGCCTGGTGGCAAACAGAAAGCATTATTTTCTTTAATTGATTTAAAAAAAAAGAGAGAGAGAGAGGGAGAGAGAGAGAGGAACCCCAGAAAGGCCAACAGCACCCAGCGCCACCCCGGTGCCATCACCCCTTCCCGGCTGGGGGGTGTGGGCAGGGATTGCATTCCTTGCCTGTCCCTCCTGATGCTCCCTGTCCTGCCTGTGCCTCTTTCCTGGCATTCCCTGTCCTTCCTGATGCTCCCTGTCCTGCCCGTGCCTCTTTCCTGGCATTCCCTGTCCCTCCTGATGCTCCCTGTCCTGCCCGTGCCTCTTTCCTGGCATTCCCTGTCCTCCCTGATGCCCCCTGTCCTTCCTGATGCTCCCTGTCCTGCCCGTGCCTCTTTCCTGGCATTCCCTGTCCTTCCTGATGCTCCCTGTCCTGCCTGTGCTTCTTTCCTGGCATTCCCTGTCCTTCCTGATGCTCCCTGTCCTTCCTGATGCTCCCTGTCCTGCCCGTGCCTCTTTCCTGGCATTCCCTGTCCTTCCTGATGCTCCCTGTCCTGCCTGGGCTTCTTTCCTGGCATTCCCTGTCCTTCCTGATGCTCCCTGTCCTGCCTGGGCTTCTTTCCTGGCATTCTCTGTCCTTCCTGATGCTCCCTGTCCTGCCTGGGCTTCTTTCCTGGCATTCCCTGTCCTTCCTGATGCTCCCTGTCCTTCCTGAAGGCCCTGGTCCTTCCTGATGTTCCCTTCCTTCCTCTGCCTCCTTTCCTGCCTGTCCTTCCTGATGTTCCCTGTCCTGCCATTCCTGTCTTCCCTGCTTTCCCTGCCTGTCCTTCCTGATCCTCCCTGTCCTTCCTGATGCTCTCTATCCTTCCATTCCTGCCATTCCTGTCTTCCCTGCTTTCCCTGCTTTCCCTGCCTGCCCTTCCTGATGCTCCCTGTCCTTCCTGAAGGCCCTGGTCCTTCCTGATGTTCCCTTCCTTCCTCTGCCTCCTTTCCTGCCTGTCCTTCCTGACGCTCCCTGTCCTGCCTGTCCTTCCTGACGCTCCCTGTCCTGCCTGCTCTCCGTGTCTTGCCCGTGTTTCCCCCCCTGCCTCTCCTGCCTTCCCTGCCTGTGCTTCCTGCCCTGTCTGTCTTCCTGGTGCTCCCTGTCCTTCCCGATCCTCCCTGTCCTGCCTCTCCTGCCTCTCCTGCCTGGTACTCCTTGTCCTGCCTGTTTCTTGCCCTTCCTGATGCTCCCTGTCCTCTCCTCGCTGCCCTCCCTGGTGCTCCCCATCCTGCCTGCTCTGCCTTCCCCGCCTGTGCTTTTTGTTCTGCCTTCTCTCCCTGTCCTCCCCGATGCTCCCTGTCCTCCCTCCCCGTCCTCCCTCCCTGTCCTTCCCGATGCTCCCTGTCCTCCCCGATGCTCCCCGTCCTTCCCGATGCTCCCTGTCCTCCCTCCCCGTCCTTCCCGATGCTCCCTGTCCTCCCCGATGCTCCCTGTCCTCCCTCCCCGTCCTTCCCGATGCTCCCCGTCCTTCCCGATGCTCCCTGTCCTCCCTCCCTGTCCTCCCCGATGCTCCCCGTCCTTCCCGATGCTCCCCGTCCTTCCCGATGCTCCCCGTCCTCCCCGATGCTCCCTCTCCTGCTTTCCCTGCCCATCCTGCCCGCGCCCTGCCCGGCCCTGCCCGTTCCACCCCAGTGCCGCGCCAGGTGCCTCCAGCTGCGCTTCCCAGACTTTCCATCCCCAGGGTGAGAACCAACTGTGGGAAAAAGGGATTTTTTTTTCCCTCCTCCCTCCCTCCCGGACATTCACAGCTGGATCCCAGCTCCTGTTTCCACCTCACGCATTTATTGCAGCTCGGGAAGTCCGAGCCGCTGTGAGGGTTTGTCCTGGAGTTTGCGTTTGAGCCTGGATGTGAACGCTTAGGAAATCAAGCGAGCTTTTAAGTCAAGTGTAGTTAAACCGGCCCGATTTACCGGTTTAAATTACCGTTAAAGAGCAGCCTAATCCTTCTTCCCAAGCCAGGCTTAATGGACCCTTTGCACTTTCCTTAAAGGCCAAACACGTTTTAAGGTCACGGATATCTCTGAAATCACATTTCTTCCTTCCCATCTCTTTTTTTACCCCGTCTCCAATAAGCAGCGCCACTTCCAGAGTTTACAAAATAAATAAATAAAATGAAAAAGTCATTTCCCAAGATCTTTTTTTTTTTTTTTCCCCTCTTTCTTTCCCTCTTTAAAGTGCCCCGGGTCCACACAACCCGCAAAGAAGAGAGAAACCATCAATCTTTTCCTCCAAAGACTTTTGACAGCTCGGCCTGACTCACTCAGCAAAGAAATTTGGCTTTTGCACGGAGTTCCCCAGCCCAGGGGAGATTTATAAACTTTAATCCGCGGGTCTCAAGAGAAGAAACTCCAAATTTCGGGGAGGGGAGAGAAATAAAATTTAATCTGCCTGGCGGGGGGGGGATGGAAAAGGAGATTTTTGGGGCCTGTTCGAGCTCCAGTTCTCCCATTTTGCAGCCGGGAGGGACTGGGAGGCTCCATTCCCGCAGGGAGAAGCCTGGAAACTTTTGTCAGTTCAAGCATCTGCGTGGGTGGGGAGGGTTTGGGAGGGCCACGGAATAAATCTAAAGCTCATTTAGCAAAGGGGTGAAGACAATAATAACAACAATAATTTGAAAAATACTGATTTCCCTGAGTATTTTGTGAATTCGCTTCTCAAAGCCACCACAAATCTGCTCGATCTCGTCAGATCAGCGATTAAAAAGAAAATAATCGGGTTTCTGCTCGTTGCTGGCTGGTTTAAATTTGTGTTTGGGCTTCTCGGGCTTTGTCTGGGGCGGCCAATTCCTCCTTTTTGAGGGATGGAGGAGCTGGGATGAAGCGAAAGAATTTGGGATGCAAAACTCTTCCCAGGCGCTCCCAAGAGTTGTCTCTGCTTTTTCTTTGCACTTGGAGTTGGTGAGGGGGAAAGAAAAATAAAAAGAGGGGGGGAAAATGAAAAGGGGGGAAAACGCAAAGAGGGAAAAACGAAAAGAGGGGGGAAAAACGAAAAGGGGAAAAAAAGAAGAGGGGGAAAAAGCGAAAAGAGGGGAAAAACGAAAAGAGGGGGGAAAAACAAAGAGGGGGAGGGTAAAAAAAGGGAAAAAACCTCATCTAGAAATAGGGATTTGGGGGAAAAAAACCCTCCCAAGTCCAGGGAAAGGCATCGCATCCCTGGGATAAATTCCCAGGGCTCCTGAACGACGCAGAGAGGCAAAAATATTTGTGAGACAAGCGCGGCCCTGCTGCTTTTAAAGCCCGGCTCAAATGAGCCGGGCTGGGAGGAAACGGAGCCCACGGAGGCCGCGTCACGGCCGGCGCCCCGGAATTGGCTTTTTTTTTCCCCTTTTCCCCTGATTTTAACCATTTCCTGGGAATCCCTGGCATAACATGGCGGCCGGGAAAAATGTGGGGATGGGAGGGGGGAAGAGAGAAAGGCCGGCCCTTGTTCTGCGAGCTGATCCCAACCGCGCCGTTTTGTGCTTTTAAATGATAAATATTTCACATCGACGGGAAATTGTTCCTCGCATGGGCGGCCAGGGGCCAGGACAGGAAAAGCCGCCCCGATTCTCCGTGATCCCGATATTTATTGGTGCTCCGAGGTTGTAATTATTAACCTGGAAATTGCTTTAGGAAGAGGGATCAGAGCTCTGCGTCGTTTCTCATGCGAGGATTTCTCCACCAGAGCTTTTTTTTATCCCTCCGGGGATTTATTCGGGTTGGTCCTGGCTGTGGCCACAGGTGGATAAAATATAAAATATTAAAAATAAAAATCGAGATCTAGAAAAACTGGAAAAAATAGAACGCAGAAAAGATAACGTAATAAGATAGAAAATAGAATGTATAAGATACAAAATGTAATATGTAAGCTATAGAATGTAATATATAAGATATAAAATAGAGGATATAAAAGATAGAATAGAAAACGTAGACTATAAAATATAAAACCATTAATATCTATAACATCGAAAATCTAAAATCCACGCTCTGCCTCTACAGCACCCACCCCATTTTCCCCCCCACTTTTTTTTTTTTTTTTTTTTGGGTACCTTTTCCAGCTTTTCCACCCTTTTCTCGCGGCCTCAAAGAAAATCCAAAATCCCCTTCTCCTTCCCTCTGGACGAGACCTTCCCCTCCTCCTCCTCCTCCTCCTCCTCCTCCTCCTCCTCCTCAGCCCCAGCGTTTCGAGCCTGACAAGTCCCTTCCCAGCGCCATAAAACTTTTATTGCCCCTTGCTGCTTTAATCGAAGTTTTCTTAGGGCTTTAGAGCATAAAAGGCAAATTATTCACGGAATTCTCCCATCTGCTTTCGCTGCCGGCCGAGGGCTGTTGCCCCTTTTCGCTCGCACTGACGATGCAACGTTTGCCGGCGGCTTTTTTGGCCTCTTTTCCTAGAAATTTGGGATGCCAGGGAAGGTGCGGGTGGGTGTTTGTGTGTGCACGCGTGTGACCCACGCCCATAATTCAATTATTTTAGCGCTAATTAAAGAAAACAGAAATTGTTGATTCGATTCCTCTTCACTTCCCGAGGCCCCGGATGGAAATTTTTGGGCCATTTTTAAATTTTCTTCTTCTCTCTCTTTTTTTTCTCTCTCTCCTTGTTTTTATTTTTTTTTCCCCCGTGATTAATCCTTTTTCCTTTGTTTTCATTCCCTCTCCAATGGCAGCCCTGCCCTGGCGCCACGTGATCCCTCTTTGTGGGCGCCCGAATTCCCAGGATTTCACCCCAAACGGGGACGCCGCTCTCAATCCCTCTCCCTGCGCTCTCCATCCCCATCTCCCCCTTCCCTCTCCTTCCGCGGACTCTTTTTGTTCTCTTCCCCCCCTCAAATCCTCCAGTTTTCACCTCCAAATCCGACGGATAGGACGAGATAAAATTGATAACAGAAAGTTTATTCAGGAATTGTTCACCAGACAACCCTTGAAGCGAGGAAAGAAAAGAACTACTGTAAGAACAAAGAAAGAGCTCCGAAGAGGAGGGGCGGGAGGGGAGGGATTCGCTATTAATTCTTCTAATTCAGGACTAAACAATTACAGTCTGGTTCTGCTCTCATGCCTCCAGTAGAACTAATTACATTATTCATAAGTACCAAGGTAACATAAAACTACTGGTTCTCCCTAAATTACAATAACTAAAATAAGCTCGTGGTACAATGACAAGGGGAACACAAGGTCCTTTTGTTGTTGTTGTTGTTGTTGTTGTTTTTCTCTTTTTTTTTTCTTTTTGGAACGAGGAAATACTAGAAAAGTACCGTTTGACTCTTGGTTGGTTGGTTGGTTGGTTGATTTCTTGCTTTTTTCCCCTCATATAAATACATCGGGTCGGGGATAAATAATTAAAAAAAAAAAAAAAAGAAAGAAAGAAAGAAAGAAAGGAAAATATTTTCAACTGGCTATAACCAATAAATATATATGAATGTTCACCAGAACACACACCTAACTGAAGGGCGCCTCGACGGAGCTGAGAGCCCTTCAAAGTTGTTTTTGTTTCTGTTTTTTTTTTTCATTTTTTAATACCCATTATATGTAAACTCTAAGTGCAACAAAGATGTCCAGGCAGGAAAGCATCAGCAAATCCCAGGGATCCGTTCGCTTCTGCTTCCGTGGGAGGACATTCCCTCTGTTCAAATATACCCTGTTTTCACGTAAGCTCGAGAGGAGAGGAGGAAAGAAGCGTAGGACTTCTCAGATTGCTTTTTTCTGGTCGTGAACCCTAAGAAAAACACCCCCCCAAAAAAACCCCACCCCCCCCAAACGGAGACTTCACCCCAGCAGAGGCGGAGGAAGGGAAATATTCAGACCTGGCAACTCTTTCTTCCTCTCTTTGGAATTCTGGGGGGGCAGGAGGGGGGGAAAAGGGGAATTTAGGCGTTCCCCAAACTGATTTCCCCAACCTTTTGTGGTTCTTAGACCTCTTTTATGCCGATTTGTTTCATTTTTTCGTGGTGTTAGTTGGGAGAGGGGGAGCAGGGCCTGGAGGGACGAGCGTGGCTCCCGGGCGTTGGCGGGTGTGGATGTTTGCAGTTCTTGGCAGGGCCCGGTGGGAAGTTACCCGGTGGGAAAGTGGATTTATCCTTTTTCCGGTGGATTTATCCTTTTTCCGGTGGAAAAGGACAACCCTTCCTCTGAAGGCTGGGAAGGAAAGCACAGGTGGGTCTGGAGAAGGAGTCGGAGGAGGGGGGAGTTTCCTGGTGGGTCTCTTTGGGGTTTTGTGGATGCAGAGACCCCGAAACTTGGCTGGCAGACTTTTCTCCTTCTCAGCATCCAGGGATTATCGGTGACCATCCGGACGTGGCTTGGAAATGATGGATTTGGCCTCTTAAACCCTGCTGGATCCCCACAAAACCACCCCAAGCCCCTTGCCGAAGCATTTGTGTGGAAACGCAGGTTTCTCCCTTCCGAAAACACCGAAAACTCTTGGATTTTGTGCTTAACAACCCCCAAAACCCCGAGCACAACAACCCCATCAAACCTCCCCCCACCAGCGAGGACGGAAAGAAACCAGCTCAACACAAAGGTCCCCGAAACCCACCCTGCCCTTCTCCCCATCCCAACAGCTTCCCCTCTCACAGGTGGGTGAGCTTGGGCGCCTCTTGGATTCTGCCCTGAGAAGTCGCGTGGTGCGACGAGAGCTCCGTGTACGTGGGGTGGCTCTCGCACGGTCCGTGGGGCTGGCCCGGGGCCACCCCGCCGTAGTCCATGCCGCCGGCCTGGTGGTGTGGCAGGTGGTTGAGGCCGTAAAGGGACGGGCCAGAGGCGGCCATAGAATCCACAAAGTTCCCTCCGACGTACGCGGGGCTGCCCTGCATGCTGGCCGTCCCGTAGGCCACCCCGTTGCCCTGCAGGACGTGCGGCTCGTACTCGGCCGGCCCGGTGGCCGCAGCGTATTTCTGCTGGCCTGGGCAGCCCTTCAGGGCCGGCTGGTAGCTCGTGGTGGCCACGGCGTAGGCGTTTTGGTGGGGTTTGCTGAAGGAAGGCGGCGACGGCGCCTCGTAGCCGCCGCTCATGGGGTGCAAGGCGTTGAGGAAGCCGGCCGAGGCCTGCATGGGCTGCGGGGGGCTGCCCGTGGGGGAAGGCCCTCCGGAGGAAGAGCCCATGCCTTTGGATTTCTGATCTTTTTTGTACTTCATCCTCCTGTTCTGGAACCAGATCTTGATCTGCCTCTCGCTGAGGTTCAGCAGGTTGGCCATCTCCACGCGCCGCGGCCGGCACAGGTAGCGGTTGAAGTGGAATTCCTTCTCCAGCTCCACCAGCTGAGCGCTGGTGTAGGCGGTGCGGGCCCTCTTGGAGGCCGAGGAGCCCGGGGGGCTTTTCTCGCCGCTGCTGCAGGTTTCTGCCGGCCCCGGAATGAAATAAAAGAGAATTACTTACATGCAGAAATTGAATGCATCGGTTCTTAATAAATCCTTGCAGCAGGCACCCGAGTCGGAGCCCCCCCTCCCCTCGCCCCTCCGCATTAGCCTGCACTCCATAATCGTGTCATTTATTAAGAGTTCTGTTCTCCAAAGCTGCCCCGGCTTTATGAAAATTTGATCATGTCATGTAGAAAAGGATTCCAGGGCCATTTATTGAGGAGTCGATTATTTCCAACAGATAATTTTAGAGAAAATAATGTTTGGCACGGGGGGCGGCGGCCGCTGCAGGGCCAATTAACGCCAGGGTTGAGAGGGGTTTGGTTTGCACACAGGTGCAACACCAATATTTGCCTCTGTGCCCACCTTTTGGAGAGATGAACACCATAAATGATATTAATGGGGGATGAAGCATGCACCACCAAGTTTACGTGAACGAATTTGTCGAAACTGTGATAAATCCCGACTGATTTTTTTGGGGTTTGATCTGGTTACACTGATGGGATGTGTGGAGAAGGTGGATGTGGTTGTGCCTCTGCCTTCTCTGTGCACGCAGACAGAGAGGTGGGAAGGGACCAAACAGAATTTTAGCAGTGCATGGAGCAGCTGGGAGCACATTTTCCCATATTTGCGTCCCCCCAGCCGGACCTCGGCCGGCCCCAACGGCCCGGCTGCATTTCCCTGTGCTTGTGTTGAAAATAAACTGAGTGTGCCCAGCCAGGGCTGCGGGATGGGCAGTGCCCAGTGCCAGGATCCTCTCTGGAGTCCCGCAGGATCCTCTCCTTATCCCTTTACCCCCAAACAAAACCCCTCTGCCCAGTGACTCCATCACTTTTGAGGCTTCACATCAGCAGAGGCCAAGGAAGGGAAATACTCAGACCTGGCAACTCTTCCTTCCTCTCTTTGGAATTCTGGGGGAGAAAGGGGAATTTAGGCATTCCCAAACCTGATTTCCCCAACCCTTTGTGGCTCTTAGACCTCTTTTATCCCGATTCATTTCGAATTTTCGTGGTGTTACTTTTGGAGAGGGGGAGCAGGGCCTGGAGGGTGCCACCAAGGCCGGCCGAGATACCTGCGCTGGGCGAGCTGTTCTTCTGCTTGGAATTCTGCCTCGACTCCTTCATCCAGGGGAAGATCTGCTTGGAGAGGCTGGCGCTGGCGCTGAGGTTGGCTTTGCCGGGGGCACTTTTGCCACCCCCAGCCTGGCTATTGCTGCTGCCCCCGGCGCTGGTGGCCGCGGCGTTGGCGTTGGGCGAGCCCGGCGGCTCCGGGGGCAAACTGGGCCGCATGCAGCTCCCGTTGAGCTCTTTATTTTTCCCGTGTGGGGCTGTGTTGCCAAGAGACTGCAGGGAGCAGGCAGACCTCTGGAAGTCGTTCTCCATGTGGGAAGCGGCCTGGAAAGGCTGCTGGGGACCCTCGTAGCCGAAGCCATTGGCGCTGCCGTAGGAGTAACCCCCGAAGAGCGTGGAGCTGTCGTAGTACGTGGTCTTCTGCATCTCTGGGGCGCCCCACAAGGATTTTTTCGGCTACCAGGGTCTTGACACCCCTATGGCAGAACATTGGCACCCCAAGGCCACGTGACAGCCCCTCTCCAGCTGTCTGGTGGGAGCTGACCTGAAAGGTTAGGAGAAAACACACAATAATAGTACCCGGCCTAGGAATCCATCTTGGGGCCTGAAAGGCCCATGACATGAATAGGGTCCCGCAGAACAGGGGCAACAGATGCTGCCAGCAGATTTTACCCTGTGGAGGCTCCACGAATGGGGCAGGGTGAAAGCGTGGAGCTGATTTTGAGGAATTTGGGGGCGGCTGCGCCTTTTTTCCTCCCCCCTCGCTTTGCTCTGTCAGCGCACGTGGGGTCATCTGTGTACATCTATTTATTCTGTATTTATCCCTACGCACGTGAAAACACACCAATCCCCAAGAAATGCCCCTGTGGGTGTGTGTCGTTCGCACATTCACACACCCAGGCCCAGATAAAACCCCGAATGATCACAAATATCACAGTGCAGAACGGAGAATTGCTGGCCACAAACATAAAAGAAATGGAAGCCTCGTTATTCCTATTTAAATCAGCCACTCAGACGCGGAGCAGCCCCCAAAAACCTTCCACCAGCAGAAATTCAAAGTTTCTTGTCAGGCCCGTGCCTGATTTGTTTGGTTTCGAGCTGCAAACAGCGAATATCCGTGTTTTTTCTCCAGGTAACGCTCTCCTGGCACACTTGGCTTCCTTTGCTGTTTACACAGGAACTCTCAGCGCCTCTGGAATTCAGGGCAAAGATTTCCAGCAGATTGGAGCAGGGGCACCGATTCAAGAATGTGCTTCCCTCGGCCTGCTCTGAGTCTCTCCCTGTCCCTCTCTGGCAGCACAGGTTGAATTTAGCGAACAAATCCCTTTTTCCCTGCACGGCTTTGTATTCCTCCTCCCGAACCCGGAGCTGCCACTGGGAAGATGCTGATTCCAAACCTGATGGATTTTAATTGCTGTTGTTATTTTTTTTCCCCCCTCTCGGGAAACAAACAGTTCACGAGGCCATTTGCTCCTCACTTTCCACCCCTAGGATTTTCCAGCGTTCCTCCCTCCCTCAATCCAAGCTCAAAAAGTCGAAAAAAGCCCAGTCCGAAGCTTAAAATCACAAAATGAAACCTTCCCTTTTTTCCTTTCTCTCTCCCTGACCTTTTTCTTATTTTCCTTCGTCTCTTTCTTTTGTCTTTTGCTTTCCTCCAAGCAGAAACTTTCCCCTCCATAAAGACGGAGTAGAAATACCCTGAAAAAAAGGTAAAACTACCCTCGGAAATGATCAGCGCACGGATTTTTAAAAGGCAGAGACTCCTCTCTGCAGCCCGGACTTCGCAAGGAGCCACCGAGCATTTTGTTTGGGGATGGATATCCATTGTATAATTCATTGTATCTCTTGTATATTCTATTTTATCTGGCCTCTTTCATTCTGCAAAACAAAACAAAACAAACCCCGCCGAGATAAAGCCCGACGCGATATTTTTTAAGTGCCGGGGTTTAACAGAAGCCACAGCTCGGCAATAAATAACATTTTCTTCCTCCTTCCCTGGCTGCTGCTCTTATGTCACGTCACATGAAAGCCCCGTTTACTTTACCCCAGCCTCAGAGTGCCCACTTGGCACTCCGCTGGGCTTCTTTTTTTTTTTTAAACCCTGATTAAATCCTTCCTGCATTCCCAAATCCGCATCGGATCTTCCTCGGAGATGCGTTATTGTCTGCGCAGAGGATGAGATCCTCGCTGGGAGTTATTCTCCTCTGCCTCCCTGGCCATGATAAATATGTCTTATTAAAAAGTAGCCTCCACTCCCCGAGCCGTGAATTAATTAATTAACAAACAGCAGCGGCTTTATTATGAATAGGTTTGCTGGAAATATCTGCGAGGGGCAGAGGTGGCAATTTCTCCAAGGCCTTCCTGTCTGGCAGAGATTTCTTTAAAAAAAAAAAAAAAACAACCCCCAGACCAAAACAACGAAACAAACCCAAAGCAGAACCTTGCGAGGCTCGGCCAAAGCAGCTAAAAATAACAGCGAGGAATTTTTTTTGGTTGTTGTTGCTGTTTTTAAATGTCCATAAAATAAATTTACAACCCCCTTCGCCCAAGAGCTGCCTCGCTCGTGGCTTCCACAGCTTCACTTTGTACCTCATCTCTCAGCGCCTCACAAATGCCGCTCATTTATCTTCGCCCAGGACGGCCGCAATCCTAATTATTTACTCCAAGGAATTGCTTAGGAAAGAAAAAAAAAAAAAAAAAAAAATCCCGGGCAGAATAATAAATATTCGATGATGTCCTGTTCCAATTAAAGCCGGGCGAGAGCCGCGCCGGCTGCTCCAGCCCGCTCCAAGTTTCACTTTGCGAGCGGCACCGATTCCCCACAAACTCTTTGCCTGCAACTTTGGAGGGCGAGGATTTGGGGCCATTTAAATGAAAAATAATAATAATAATAATAATAATAATAATAATAAAATATAAGAATCGGGGAAAGGTGCCAGAGGGAAAAGGCTGTGGAGAGGATGAGGATGCTCCGGGAAAAAGTAGAAATCAGGCGGTCGGGGGAAGGAGATAAAAGGAAGCCGAGGCAGAGGGATTCTGCTGGAAAGGCGTCCCCTCCATGTTGGAAATCCGAAATTCCCAACCTGAGTGTGTTTCTGGGGAAGAGCAGCGCCTTTCCCCTCCCCCGCCCCCTCGCCAGGTCCATTTCCCCGAGCCGCAGAAGCCAGGCAGAGCCCCGCGTTTAATTCCGATTATTATTAATACTCAATATTCCAAACATGCCCTTTAACAATAGGTCGGCCGCTCAGAACGAGCTCAAACCCCCAACGCCTTTCCCCGGCCGTGGATCCGCCTGGAAAAAGAACGAGCCATTCCCCAAATTTCCCTTCCTCCCTCCCCCCACCCCAAGCAAGAACTCCCCCAGTTGGAAAAACGCGGGGATGGGGAAGGGGGGGATGGAGGGGGGGGGGGTTGGAAAAAGAGGGTGGGGGTGGCGGAATTAAAAAAAAAAAAGGGCTCTGGGTGAGGGCTGCAAAAGAGGCTCTGCGTGGAAGGAAGCTTAAAGCTTGTGAACTCTTCTTGAACCGAGATTGGAGTCATATGGTCATAAATCATTGGGACATATACTCCGCCATTCACAAAGTGATAGCCTATTTGAGTCCGGCTTACCTTAGTCTCTGACGAGCCAAGCACAGGCAGACATAATATATTTTCACATCCAGCATCCACGCAATCAATAAGCAAGGAATGACCCCCCCCCCCCCACCCCTCCCCTCCCGTTACTCCCCGCTTTTTTTTTTTTTTTTTTTTCTCCTTTCAAAACGTTACGGGAATAAAACGCGCGGGTGAGGCGGGGAAAAAAACCAAATAATAAATAAATAAATCCGGCATAGGGGTGGGTGTAATTATTAAAAAAAAAAAAAAAAAAAAAAAGGAAGAAGAAGAAGAAGAAGGAAAAAAAAAAAAAAAGCCAAAACAGAGGGGGGAGGGGGCTCAGCCAGTCGGTTACGGCGGCACAAATTGTCTCGCTCGGTCTCCGTTTGGGGGAAAGGAAGGGGGGGGGGGGGAGAGAAAAATAAAAAAAAAAAATTAAAAAAAAAAAAAAAACAAGATGCTTCCCAGCTTTCCCGAGACGTGAGGGAAAAGCCGAGGGGCTTTGAATGGCCAAACGCTGAGGTTCTACTTGGCCTCTGGACTGGTACGCGCTGCTCACTGATAACAATGGCCTCTGCTTTAGCACGGCAAAGGGGAAGAAGGGAAAGGAGAAGGGAGGAAAAAAAAAAAAAAAAAAAAAAGAAAGAAAAGCTGAACACAACAAACCCCCCCCCCCCCACACACACCCACCCACCCCACACCCACCCGGCACCGCCACACGCACCCCCCCTGGACCGCGCGGTGCTCGGCTGGGATTAAAATAAGAACCGCGAGGATCCCGGCCACTACGGGGGGATTTGGGGGGGTGGGAGGGTGATGGAGGCGGGGGGGGGTTGGGGGGGGATGAAGCGGAGGGGATATTTCAGAATCAAGATTTGGTTCGGATCGCCGGGCGAAGGCTCCCGAACAGCGTCACTAGTGAAAAATTATGCTAATTGCAGGCGCGGTGGACAGAGGCCTAGGCAGAGAGACGGCAAAGCCGCCCTTTGATTCACGTGTTTAACAATTAGGTGTCAATTTATGCTAATGAAGCCTCTCCCCATCGCCCTGTCCCCCCCTCCCCTCCTCTCCCCTCCGCGCCGGCCACAACCGCGCCTCTTCCAAGAGGATGCTGAGGATGCTCCCCCCACCCCCTTCCCCGGCCGCCTTGGGCTCCTCGCAGCCCCCCCAGACCGAATCCCCCCCTTTTTTTAGGGCCTGAACCGGGGCTTTGAGCAGCGCGGAGGGGCCGCGCCGGGGGGCGGCTGCGGCTCGGAGGAACTTGGGCGGAACTTTCAGCATCCCCGGAGCCTCGGGAGTGGGTGCGGGGCTTGGGGGGGGGCTGAAGGGCTCTCCGGGGAGGCCGAGGCGGCGAGGTGTGGGGCAATAAAGATGATTATTATTGCGGTTATTAATAACCCGGGATTGCCGGGCCGCTGTCGCCACGGGAGATTTATGCCTCTCCCCTCTGCCGCCAACAAAAACTGGCCAAGAAGCGTTTTTAGGGTGGAAAAAAACCCCGTGACGAGGAGGGGCTGGCGAGTGGGAGGAAGGCTGGGCGAGGAATTTAGGTGTCTGCACTTTTTTTTTTCCTTTTTTTTTTTTCCTCCCCCTCTCCCAAGTGCTACTTTTGTTTCCCATCCCAATTTTCGGCCCTCCTTTAATTCCGGGCTCTCCCTCCTTGGCCTGAAGTGCTGACGAGGGGGAATTTGAGTGGAGCAAAAGGCAAAGAGGCACCACCAAGGCTCTTTGGACTTTGCTGGGAAGGTAGGACCCTTCGAGG
Organism: Corvus moneduloides; assembly: GCF_009650955.1. Lineage (NCBI taxonomy): Eukaryota > Metazoa > Chordata > Aves > Passeriformes > Corvidae > Corvus > Corvus moneduloides. The sequence goes on along the minus strand of NC_045501.1, from coordinate 1,198,509 downwards.
GGTTCCATCGCCTTTTATTGTTATTATTTTTATTATTGTTATTATTATTACTATTAATAGATTTGTTTGCTCTGTGTGTGCTGCACCTTCAGGCTGACAGCGCTGGAAAGAGGAAAAGAAAATAAAACGACAATAAAAAGGATGCCCAAGGAAATATTTGGACTTTGGAGGACTCACACAGCCAAGGTTTTCCAGGTGATGGATAAAGTCTGATCCCAAGGATTCCGGGGTTTCCAGCTATTGTTCTGCCTGCAGCCTGCAGCCCCCAGATGGGACCAGAGAACACCATTATTGCCATTTTATTATTATTTTTTTCCCCCCACCACCCCTCTCATCTGCCTTTTTATGAACTGCTCCGACATAAATCTTCTGCGCCGAGACAGTTCCTATTTAGGAAGCCCGGCGTGGAATTCCCAGGGAAAAAGGGAAGAGGAGAAACAGTCGTGGACTATTTAAAGACTTCTCTGCAGATGAACTTCTCTACAGATTTCTGACCATGGATCTCCACTGACTTATTTGGAGCTCTTGGACAGCCAGAAGTGCCTCGGATCCTGCAAGCAACTCCTCTGAAGTGCAAAACCTTGTTTTAACCTCAACCAGCTGGAAAAAATCCCTGTTAAGGCGGTGGTTGCACGTTTAGGAGTTGAGCTGCTGTAAGTAGTTATTTCAGGCATTGCCATTTTTGCTTTGCTTGCAGCTTATTTTTCTTTCAAATGCGGCTCCCTCGCCCTCGTCACGAAATCAGCAGCAAATGTTGCGATCTGAGTGGCTCTCCCTTCAAAGGGAGCGCAGGAAATATCTCCCATCTCAAACACTCCCTCCAAGTCACGGCCATAAATCACCAAGTTTCCAGACAAGCCGGTAGCAAAAGGAAAATAACTCGGCTGAAACCCGCAGCAGCCTTTGCTTGTTTTGGGGTGGGGTGGAGGGGAGGGATTTAAAATTTAAAAAAAAAAAAAAATAATAAAATAAATGAAACAAGTCACGTTTGGGGGATTTTTAGAGGAGGAATGGCTTCTGCGAGGCTGGTGGTGAGCAGGGACAGACGGACACGACACACACAGAGGCCAGGTAGGAGCTGCAGCAAAACTCACCGATCCTCCGAGGGCTGCTCCGGCAAATTCGAGGCCGCGGTGGATTTTGAGAGAGGAGAAGGACTGAGGAGGGGGGGAAATAAAAAAAAAACAAAAACCAACAAAACACAGCGTGAAAGTTGGGTCAGAGCAGCGTGGATAAGGGGATTCACGGTCAGCCAGAGGAGGAAATTGGTGGGAATGGGGAGAAGGTGAACAAAAGCCCCTCTGGGGGTTTCTCCCAGCCCAGGAATCCCCGCACTTGCAGGGATCACCCAGCAGCCCCATCAAAATTCGGATTTACTCCTGAAGATTTGGTGCAATCCCATCTCTCTCCCCCGTGTCTCCTTCCACCTTCCCTCCCTGGAAACCCCCCAGGGCGGGGAAACTCCTCCCGGTTTTGGGGTTCCCATTCGGGACGGACCCGTGAACCGTGGGCTGGGGGTGAACTCTGAGGGCAGCTTGCAAAATTTGGGCATGGTGAAGGATTTGGGCTCAGTCCTGGCGGTGATCTCAGTGTTAAACGCTTTTAAGAGATTAAATACCTGCAGTTCATTAGTTTGGGGCAAACAACAATAAAACAGGAGGGGGAACACCAGGCCGTTTCCCCGGAAAGGCAGAAAAGCCTTGAGGATTCAGAAAATGAAATTTTTTTTTTAATTTCCCGATTCCAAAATGTGCTCAGAGGAGGAGGACGGAGCTGCTTTATGGAGCACGAGGACACGACCCGCGCAGCAGCGATTCGGTCCCAAAATTAACGCGTTCGAGCCGCGAACGTTCCGAAAGCCACGCCGAGATTTATCACCGCAACTTTGGCACGCAGAGCTCCCGGCGCGGGGAGGAGAGAAAGGGAAGGGGAGGAAAAAGAAAGCAAAAAAAAAAAAAAAACAAACCAAAAAAAAAGCAATCTCATTTAAAAATATTTTCGTTTTGGGAAATATTCGGTCGCTTTAGTAATCCTGTTTCCGTTCTGTATGTTGATGTTATTAATCTCAAATAAAAATGTTCCCCTCGCACCCTCACTCTGCTTGTGACAACATCCCCGAGTCCATAAATCACCCGCGGATGCTTCGTGACCTTCTCGAGTCGGCGGCCTGTGGCTGGGTTTTTTATTAGGATTATTATTACACGCGCTTTAATGCGCAGCCCTGGCCGTGCTCCACTTACATCACCGCCCTCCCCGCTCAGCTGGGGCCGCTCGGGTCCCTCTGAGGTTCGGAAAGAGAAAAAATTCTAAAAAAATCAAAAGAAAAGGGAAAAAAATATTTAAAAAAACAAATCCCTTTCCGCACTGTGAGCTCAGCAAACGCTGACTCTTCCGAAGTTCCTCCCACGCCGGGAGCGGGGAAGAAAAGTGGGGAGACAAAACTCGAGGAGGTGGAGAAAAGAGGGGGAAATCGCGTTTATTTGGAGTGGAGGGAGGGGGGGAAAGAGGAACAAACAAACAAACAAACAAACAACCAGCAGAAGAAGCTGGAATAAAAAGCGGCTCCAGCCACGGGGGCGGTTGGTTTGCTCTGCTCCTCGTTTATTCCTCGCAGCTGAGGGATGCAGCGAGGCTTCCCCCACCCCCTCCCCGCGTTCTTTGTTTTGTTTTGGGGTTGGTTTGGGGTTTCTTTTTTTTTCTCTATTAATTTTTCTCTAGGGGGCGGAGCCGCTCCCGCCCGGCCTCGCTCCTCCCGCGGCCCCCCCAGGGCCGCTCACCCCATCCCGGCCCTTTTTTTTTTTTTTTTTTGTGGTCTAAAAAGAAGATTTTGGAGTTTTCCCACCCCGCAAACAGCGAGAACGAGGTGGGGAGAGCTCCGAGGAGGAGGAGGGGAGAGTTATGGAGGGTCCAGGACCTCACGAAACCCCAAACAGAAGCCGGGCAGGATAAGAAATCAAAATGAAACTGAGTGAGCGGTGGGTTTGCCTTGACAGATTGGACCTTTCTCTCCCCCTGACCTTTGCTTAGAGGAGCAATAACTCACCAGGTTAATGATCAATCAGCGGAAGAGCTCTGGAATCGGCTCCAAAAAAAAACCCCAAAAATCGAAATAGAAGCACACAAACACCTCCCGGGCTGGGTCCCACCGGCCCCCCAGCACCCCCTCCCCCATGGGACACCCGAAAAGCCTCTCCCGGGTGAGTGAAGATTTGGGAGGGGGTGGGTGGGGGTTGGGGGAGGCAGCCTGGGGGACCAGGCGCTATTTTGGGAGAAAGGGGTGGGAATCCCCATCCCCACTTTCCTTCTCCTCCTCCTCCCCCCCCATTCCGAACCCGCCTTTCCTCCCAAACGCCGAAATAATCGCTTGAATTATGCGCCCACGTGACTGAGCCACGTCAAGCTTTTGGGCCATTTTCTGGAGAACTGGGAAACGAGCGGCTCTCCCCTGCAAGTGCCACGAATTCCCCCATCAGCAAATTCCCAAAACTTCCCGGGAAGCGGGGCAGGCTTTTCCCCTCGCCCCATCCCGCCGCATTCCCGGCCTTTGGGGCGCTCCGGGGTTGTTTTTTCCTTCCCTTTCATTCATTTTTCCTTCTAATTTTCCTTTTTTATCTCTGAACCTGGAGGAGAACAAACATCAACGGGGAGAGAGACCGCGGCAACCACCGCTCCCAAAGCCGAGACGGCGGAAATCCAGGGAAAAAATAACGGGATTGGGGATCAGGGGAAAAGGACTGGGGGGGATTTTTCTGCCTCCCAGGTCCTGGGGATGGGCTCCTCGTTGACCCCGGCACGGAGGAGGTGGTTCCCGATTTCTTCCCGTTTTTTAACCCCCACCCTGCTCGTCCTCCAAAAGATAAAAAATTTGGGGGAAAAACAAAAAAAAAAAAAAAAAGAAAGAGAGAGGGGGAAAAAAAAAAGAAGTTTCAAAGCTTTTCTCCCACCGCAGTTCCGGGAGCACCCACGCGGGCGGCGGGGCCGTTTCTGTGAGGAAAGGGAGGAATTCGGTGAATTTTTCTTGTTGCAGGGATCCCCGCCTGCATCCTGGAGAGCGAGTTGGGAATGAGGGAGAAGGGAGCTGGGAGAGGAGCTGAGTTTCCGTTTCACCTTCAGATACCTCAGAAAGACTAGAAAATCCAGAGGAAGAATCCCGGGAGAGGGAAAAGTGGTGCCAAGGAATTCGATTTCTCCGCTCTGGGACGGTTTCACACCGAATTTCTCCACCTGAGCGCCGCATCCTCCCCGCGCGGGGCATCCCCGCAAACACCCCCAAAAAACACCCGCGAGAGCCTTTTTTTGGGGGGGTGAGGGGGGTGTAAAATCCTCTTTTCCTGTCCTGGAATTCGCCCGGGCATCCTCATCACCACATCAAAGGGCTCGCGGCCATCCCGAGCTCCGGGTTAATTTTTAATCGGGGGAAAAATTTGGGAGCGGGGATGTTCGAGGCAGCAGAGGACACGCAGGGGGTTAAATCCTATTCCTATTTTTAACAGGAATGCGCGGCCGTGTCGGGACACAATTCCCTGTGGGTTTGACCAAAATATCCCTTCCCTACACCCACAGAATCCCTGGAATAACCCACAGAGAGGAATAACCAGAATAAATTCATTTTTCGGTGCTCAACCTCCCCTGGAAAAAAAAGAAAAAAAATCTTATCAAGGATCTGAGCTCCCAGGGAGCAGATTGGCCAGGCTGGGAATAAAATCCGGGTTTTTTTAAAGGGAGGGTGGAAGAAACGCCAACTTAGAAAGGTGGAGAAATAAATCCACATTATTGCCCTAAAATCCTCCTGTCCCAAAAGAGCAGGAGCGGGAGCAGCAGCCCCACAAAGATCCATCCGGTTAAAGATCAGAAAATGTCCATTAATATCAATTTACTTCAACGAAAACTTTGGTTCTTCATGAAGTTGGTGATTTATGATAAAATCAATTAAATTACGGCCACTTAGGGCCTGCGGTTTCTCCTCGGATTTCATTCGCCAACAGATCGAGCTCTCGGTTAAAGAAAAAAAAAAAAAGAAAAAAAAAAAAGAAAATTCAAGTTTCGCTGGAGGCGAATGGAGATAATTCCGAAGCTGGAGAAATGGGATGCGAAGCAATTTTCAGGAAATAAAATAATAATAATAATAATAATAATAATAATAAATAAAAAGGAAAGAAAAGCAGAGCAGACGCTGGTGGAGCCGAGCTCCTGCCAATGCAGCCTCGGGAAATATCCGACACCGAGCCCAAAACTTTCCCAGTTTCCCAATGGATGAGGACATTTTCAGAACTGGCAGCTTGTCCTGAGTTATTATCTCGCTCCAGAGGCAGCGGGGCCACAGGAGAACAGGGAGCACAAATAAATTCAAATTTAGAACAAAACTTCGCTGCTTTAATTCGATTTCTCGGAGGTTTTTGTCCCCACTCCGTATAAAGGATTTTCCTGTCTTGCCGTTCGAACTCACATCGGGCCTTCATGGGGGAGGAGGGAGAGGGGATTTTGGTTTTGCCCTGAGACAGAGATTTTCACCACAAATCCACAGAATATAAAATATCCGCTATTCCCACGCCCTCCCTTTCCAACCCTGCCACGGTTTGGAGCGAAACGAGCCATTTTCATCATCCCCCCCTCCCCCGCGAAGCTCCAAACCAAACATTTTTCAAAGCCTGATATTTTTAAGCCGGGATTCCCCCAAAAGAGCCGCCGATTTTTTGGATGAATTCTGAGGCGCCTCAACCTTCCCCACTGCCCTGAAACGCACGCAAAGGAAAAGCAGCTCGAGCATCCAGATGTCTTTGAGGCACATCTGGCCGCTCCAGCCCGACCTGGGGAGGCAAAACACGCTCGGGACAGACGCAGAGCTTGGGAAACCTCTCCCTCTTTTTCTTTTTTTTTGGTGTAATTAGGCTTTGCTCCGAGTAAACAAAAAACTTGGTGGGGCCATAAATCACCGTCCCCAACATTCGGCGCTTTAAAAGCCGCTTTTCCAACGGGCTTTTTTAGGGTTTTTTTTTTTTTTTTTTCCGGTCGTTTCTTTTTCAAACGGCACAGAAGGTGCGAAACCTTTAACAAATGTGTCCCGGGCAAACTTTGGCGGGGGGGAAAAACGAGTTTGGGAAGAAGCTAGTGCCGGTTATGGATAATTTTTGCTCCTCTTCTGCTTCCCCGAGGCATCAGTCTTAATTTGTTCGCGGGGGAAGAGGCAGCTCCGGCTCCTGGTGAAGCCTTGTCAAAGCTTTCGGAGCAATTAATTACAACTCGCGGCCCCGGAGCTGCGGCGTTCGTTGGTTTATTTATTTATTTATGTATTTATTTATTTATTTTTGAACTTCTTACCTGCGAGACTCCGGGCCAGGACTCCAAGGAGAAGGAGAAAAGCCGGGTCGGGGCGGTGCGGGTTCGCCACTGGAGCAGGCAAATTAAGGAGAAGAAACTACTTTATTTCACCCCCGCTGGATCTCGCCGACAGCTCGCTCGGATTGGAATTTTTTTTTTCCCCTCTCAAAGATGTTTTGAATATTTTTTTGATTTTTTTTTTTTTTTTTGGACTTGTTCTGTTCAAACAGAAAGGGCTCGAGGTGGAGAAAAATTAGAAATTCGTCCAAAAGAGCTCAAAGTATGGCAAGGATGAGAATCCCTTCGCGGAGAGACAGCGAGCCCAGAAGGGATGAGGTGGGGGAGAGGGGGGCGATCGAACGCTCCCCTCTTGGAAAAAAAAAAAAACATAAAAAAGAGGGAAAAAAGTCCCAAAAAAACCTCCCCCACTCCCGAATCCCTGGTATCTGTCTGGAAAGCTGTTTCTCTTTATAAAGACTTAAAATGTTGCAAGAGGGTTATAATACTGAGTGACAAGGGGTGCTGGAGAGAAGGGAACCAAATGGATTCTGCTTTTTAGAGCCAGTAGGAATTGGCCAGCCTTCAGTGTCAGGATTGGAAATTGATTCCATATGTCTCGTCCGGGGAAAGGGGAAAAAACCGAAGGGAAGGAAGAAAGACGGCAAGAAAGAGCGAGAGAGAGAAGGGGAGGGAGGGGAATAAAAGTTATTCAGAGCCCACCCGGGTTTTTACTTTCTTTCAGCAACCCCCCCCCCCCGCCCTTCGCAGTAAATCCCAGCGTTAAATCTCGCCCTTTTCCAGGGAATATTTGGGACTCTTGGAGCACGAGAGAGGGGGAGAGGTACCGGTAGCAACAAACCAGATCCCGGAGGTTATTTTTAGCCTCGGCTTTGCTTGGAGCTGACCTCAGCGCGGGGAGAGGGAATACGGATCTGGGAGATGCTGGAGGGGCCGTGGTGCGGATCCTGCTCCCCAAAACCCTAAAAGCGGGGGGGGGGGGGGGGGGGGGGAAGAAACTTCCCCATCCTAAAGAAAACCACCCCAAACCCACCCCGGGAGCCGGAGCAGGTGATGGGGTGGCAGCTCCCGGCTGGCAGCGGTGGCAGAGGGGCTGGCAGGGGGTGGCCGCTCCCTGTCCCCCCATCCCGGAGGCTGCGGATTCCCATTCCCAACTGATTCCAGCGGGAAAAGCCTCGGGGAGAATTCGACCCGAAGTTTTTCTGGCTTCTCCCCCTGACCTCCAATAGCGCTGCCAATAAAGCGCTGATGTATTTCACATCAAAAGGAGACGGGAGAGCAACGAGTGGGGATTTCTCCTTAACCCCTCCCCTCATATCTACGCTAAAAAACAAAGAAGGAAAAGAGGGGGTGAGGGGGTGGAAAAAGGAGTCGAATCGCCACCACGGCCTCTGATTTATAGCCTCCCTTTTCATCTCGGGATGGCTGCGCGCAGGGAAGTGTCGAAACGGCGTTGTTGCCTTTTATTCCCTTCGTGTCCCCCTCCTTTCCCTCCTCCCCGCGCAGCAAAAAAAAAAAAAAAAAAAAAAAAAAAAAAGAGAGAAAACTTCAAAGAAAACCCTCCCCGCTTCCAAACTTTTCCCTGTTTGGCTGCGAAGCCACCGAACTCTTCCCTTTTGTCTCGGCTGCCTGCGACTCGTGTTCGCCTCTGGTTTTAGAGATGAAAATGAAGCGGCAGCCGCGGCCCCGGGCCCTCCCCGGCGGCTCCTCGGCCCTGCCGAGGGTGGGACCGGGGTGATCGCGGCTCTGGGAGCCCGGGGGTGACGCTGAGGAGGCCAAACCCTGCCTCAAACCCCGTCCCGAGGGAAAACACCGATAAAAAGGGGGGGAAACAGCTTCTGCCCCGCGCCCGAGCCCCAGATTGCCGCGTTTCATCCTCCTTTTTTTGCTCCTCTCTCCTCTCCTCGCAGCTCTCGCCCTCCGCGAGGCTTTGATCTGAAATAACTCTCCCCTGCCGCCCGCAATAAATTATGAATTAAGATGCTGTTGACTCATATTTACGGCGTTAATCGCTTCCTCTCTGGGAAAAGATCGGGCCAGGAGGGGAAAGGGGGGGGAGGTTTCTTTTGGGGGCGCGCTGTGATGAGCGCGGACTCGCGGCGCTGATGGACCAGGACCTTCGGAGGAGATGACAGGCGAGGAGAAAGGCTGATTGCCCAGAAATCAATGAAATACCGCTCGCTCGAGCCACTTGAAATAGCCAATTATCCCCCCCCGCCGCCCCCCGAGCGTTTTATCTGCCGTGTGTGGCTGCGAGGTACAATGGCTGCTGCTGGGGGAAAAACTCGTTTTCAGCCAGTTAATAAAGAAGCGGGGCTTTAAAAAATAGTGAGGGAGGGGGTTTTAGAGGATCTGGGGAAGAAGAGAAGCTGCTGAGAGGGGAGAGGCTGCGCGGGGCAGGAGCTGCTGGTCCGGACTTCCCTTCGCAGCTCCGGCCCAAACCGAGTCCCGTCCCTCGCGTCACCCGTCGGGGAAATTTGGGATTTTGCAGAGGATGGAGCTGATGGGAAGGAGGGAGGCAGAGCCCTGAGGGTCTGAGGCAAAATCCGGGGGAGCGAGGCTCTCCCAAAAAAAACCTTCTGGAGAGGTTTTGTGTCAGCCCAGCCCTTCCCTGCTCTGGACCCGTCCTGGAGCCACCGGCCAGGATGGAGCAGGACGGGGGGCTCTGCCTTCCGCAGCCCCAGAGCCCACCCTGGTTGGTTTTGGGGTCCCCTCCCTCCTCTGGCTCCAGTTCTGGGTCTGTCGCCCCCTCCCAGCTCTGGGTCCTGTCGTGCTCTGGGGTCTCTCCAAGGCTGCAGACTTTTCCCTGGAGTTTTGGGGTCTTAACTCTGTTCTGGGGTGTCCTCCTGGCTCTGAGTCTCCTGATGGAAGTGTGGAGTTGTTATCCAGGATCTGAGCTCCTGTTCTGGCTCTGAGTGTCTTAATCAGGAGCTGAGAGTCGTGTTGGGGTCATTTTGGGGCCCGGAGCCCCACCCCGTGTCCGGGCTCCCCTCGGGGCAGTGTCCGCAGCGCCAGGGCTCGGCCACAGCCACCCTGCAGCCCTCGGCCACCCCATCTCCGGGTGACATCCCATCACTGAAGGGCGACACTCGCACAAAGGCGTCTGGACCGGGGGTAAATAAAGCCCCGGGACCGATTTAAAGGGCGCTGACTCCCAGGGCGGGGGGCTCCGGGGTGGATCCCCCTCCGAGGGCCGATTTCTCACGCTCTGGGTCCCAAACCGAGCGGGGGGGGAAATAAATAAATAAATAATTTTTTTTAAAAGGCAACAAAATGCAATAAAATGCTACCGAATAAAATAAAGAACGGGGGGAAGTGGGGAGGGGTCTGCATCCACGTCGACAACTTAAATTAATACAGGGCTTGACAGAGAGTGATGCCGTATTTCTGGCTCAGTCACCGTCCCTGGATCTCCCTGAATATTTAATGAAAGTCGCTGAGCTCCTCTAATTCTGCTACATAAAGGTTTACTCTGGCAGACAGAGTTAAATTTCCCCGGCCGGGCTGTGCGAGGCTTGGCTGGCGAGCAGAGGGGAGGGAAGGGAGGGGGGGGAAAAGCGGTGAATTCTCACCCGAGAATCCGGTGCGAACATTTAATCTTTGCTCCTGTTGTCAGTTTTATTGACTCCTCGCATGTTGGAGCTTGTAAAATATTTAAAAACGCGAGCTCCCACTTCCTCCTCTCCCTTTCAACACTCCCGCTCAGGACCGATTTGGTCCGGTTCGGCGCCGGGAGGGGAGGGCAGCGCTGCCTCCTGAGCCCCGCTCCCCGCGGAGGATGCGCTCCGCGGGCTGACAGCCGCGCAGGTAGCGCTGTCCCCCGTTCGGGACATAAATCTCGTCCCCAAAGCCTCAGCCTTCCCTACCCCGCCTCAGTGGCTCGACTGAGATTTCCCCGTGGCAGCCCGGCGATATTTTACATAAGGTAACAGCTGCCGGCCAGGTTTTGCTGGTTTTAAGCCCATTTTCGGCGCTGTTTCTCCTCGGAGCTCTGTTTTTCCCGAGGTGAAGCCCAGGCCGAGGCTCCCGAAGAGAAAGGCGATCCTTCAGGGGACTTTCTCCAACTTTCATCCTGCACATCCTCAACCTCTCCTAGTCCATCTCCATCCCAGCCTTAGCGGGAGCCTAAAAATGGGCGCAAAATCCGGCAGGAAAAGCTCAAGGAATGAGCCACAATGAGTTTATTCCCCTCGCTGTCGTTGCCAGGGGTTATGGGGACAACCCGCCCCTGTTGGGGTCACTCGGCAGCGCCCCAGCTCCCCATTGTTCTGGCGCTGAGGGGCAAACCCCTCTTCCTGCCCGCGCCCGGAGCCTGCGCTGAGGCAGAGCTCCCTCGCAGCCCTCCCGCTGCAGCCCCTTCTTTTATTATTCATTTTGTTTTCATTTTGTTTCCATTTTTTTTAAAGTCCGGATTCTGGTTTAAAATCAGCGAAGCAACCTGTGCCTGCGCTGCAGCCAGGGCTGGGGAGAAAATGAGCTCTCGTTGATAAAGGGACGCAGCAACGCTGTAATTTTTATATTAAGGTCGTGCTCTTTTCCCGAGGTTTACACGCCAATGAGGCGTTCCCGGTTTCCCAAATTTATACAAATCTCTGCTTAATTGGTAATCACAGATGCCGTAATTTAAGACCCCCAGCTACAGAGCTTTCATATTAGCCGCTGATCTATTACTG